>NW_010206360.1:100054-151918 GCF_000695765.1 Mesitornis unicolor | reverse complement strand
GGGTTGGACTAGACCATCTTTAAGGTCCCTTCCAAACCAATCCATTCCATGATTCTATGATTCTACGATTCTACGATTCTACGAATACAAAACCAATTCCAATACAGACTTTTGATAGATTAGGACTTCTTGAAAAACCTCAATGTTTTAAGGTTCAAGAAATATCTCTAAAAGGTAAATAACTATTTTAAATTTAATCTCTGACAGACTAAGAGAAATACTTACTACCCATGGGTTTCAGACACTTGAAGAAATTCCATACTTCCATATACAAGTTAAAAGCACATGAATATTTTTAAATTGTCTATCATAAAGAAAAGCTTCCAGTTTTCCTAGATAAAACATCATCTTAATATAATTGAGAAAGAAATCCATATGGATGAGAAACACAACTGAATGACAATCCATCTTTTCATTTTCTTTTCTAGGAGTATGGAGATAAAATGAGGAGCTAAACTAATTATATAGCACATGTAAAGCATGAGAGTGAAGTTAAATACATAGATTACAGGCCAGAGGTTAAAGACGGAGGGAAGGTAGAGCTGCAGTCTAAAATGACTACTTCTGTTTTCAGTACAGTTACTGATTTTAGATTTAGGAGTAAAAGCAGAGCTAATTAGAACAGAAAACAGAAAAAGGTGAGTAGCGTATCTGAAAAGCAAAGCTCTGAGAAGTTGACACAAGAAGAACTGAGGATGTGGCTCACAGAGTGAATCAAATTGTAGGTCAGTCAGAATTTATAACAATCTGTGAGCTTGGGGATAGCTTTTGTTAATGGAGAATCTCTAATGACACTGCATCTGCTGGAGAGGAAAGCAATGACTCGGGCAGCTAGAGAGACCCAATAGTTTGTTTTCAAAAGAGAGTATGCATTTTTAAAAAACACTTTTTGAGGAAAGTAAATTGAAGACATGGAAGTGAAAAGAAAGTATAGTAAAACTGAACATAGTTCATCAAAGACAGCTCATACCTGAATAACAGGATATCTTTGTTTGATTAAAATAAATAGTTTCCTACATAAAGGGAGGTAGTAAATCTAATTTATCCGCTTGTCAATGAAATGTTTGATCTGTGTCTTCACTGGAGAATGTTAGTAAAATCAGAATAGGAACTCAGTATATTATGTGGTGGAGAAGAAAATGTAGCACATGCTGTGATGAAAGTGAAATCTTACTCTAGAGAAAAGTCACCAGTGGACTACTTTGAGAATTGTTCTTGCTATCAGTCTTGATCAGTATCTTCATTTTAATCTAAAATTAGAAGTGTTATTAAATTGCCTGATTTAGAAACATTTGGCTCACTGTTGATAGGAAATTTTAGGTAGAAATAAAAAGAATAATGCTAACAAAAGGTAAAAAAGAAAATTACCAAGGACCTGATGCTTACACACGGGTGTAAGCATCCCTGACTGTGGGAGTCAAGTGAAAGGTAATGTCTAAATATATAACTTTAACCTTGCAAATGGGTGTAATCTTGGTACCTAACACAAGAAGTGCCATAACTACTTCACTATTTTTTTGGGGATCCTAGCATTCCTTACAGTGCCTTCATTTTGGTTGTGCTGAGCAGCTGTGTGTCCACTCTGTGAAAGAAACACTATTAAGTAAATATGCAGTAGTTCTTTTACTGAAACACTTTCACCTCATACGTGCTAATGCTCACCAGAAAAGCAATTTGCATAAATATTAAAATGGTTTATTTATTCAAATATAAAGTATAGAAGCCATATAGGGAGAAGGACCTGGATTAATTCCCTGGGAAAATACCATGTTGTATGGTCTCACACTCTTCTTTTTCCTTGTTCACCTATTTTTTCTCTCTGACTCAGAGAACTGTGAACACTTTGCTGCACAGCTCTGCAGAACTCTTGGAGACTGAGTTAAGCCCTAGTATGTATGCCCTTGGTGGCAATGGCATTCTCCTGGGAGAGGAGCAATGGGCATTGGAGTCTGCTCAGCAGGAGCAGGACAGTGCACCTGGGCCCTCCTGTCCTGGCTGAGTGTTACTTTGGGAATGGTGAGCACTATCATACCCTTCTCACAAAGCTGTGCTTCAGAAAGAAATTTTTGGGATTTTAGGATTTTTGCTCATTGCAGGGTGTTTTCAGATGCCTTAGGCTTTTGTTGAATCTTGTCCTCATAGAAGATTAGCTGTAATAGGAACAGGAGTGGAAAATGACAGTGAAGAAGATCTGGATATTGATTGGTAAATGTGCTATTCAGCCACTCACTTGAGATAAAAATATAAATGCAATTCTAAGTATGGTATATTACATGGTATTTCCAGTAGAGAGAGTAGCATAGGAACATTAATGCATTTATACATTACACTGATAATATTACATTCAATGATGGCTACAGTTTTCAAGTTTCAAAAAGTTTTAAGATGAAGCTTCATCATTAAATAAAAACCTTTCTGTGCATGCTTGTCTCTCATCCCAGAGGCAGAACAGAGAAGCTATTTTCTACAACTCCCTAAACTATGTTTCAAATAGGTGGGCAGAAGCCTATTATCTGTCTCGCTCACTTGAGCAGTCCAGCAATGCACTAATTCTTATTAGTTTTGATGTTCATTATAAGCTTGACAATTACTCGGAAAGTATTAATGTATGTATCTGATGTAAAGAAGAAAAAAAAAACAGAGAGGAAAAATAAAGTTTAACAGCACTTACCATGGTGAAATTTAAACTTAACCAAGCTTTTTATCATTTTAGTCTTCAGAGTGAAAGAACAGTTTTCTAATATCAACTTAAGTTTTCAAGTACTTTTTTTTGTAAAAGAAACATTATAGACACATTAGTGCAACTGATAGAATGAAACTAACTGAGAATTACTAAATTAGAGAAAAGTGGATAGAATTTGCTTAATTAAGCTACAAAGTTTTAATTAACCTCTCCAGTGGCCCAATTAAGGTTCAGGAGATATATCAGAAGATATCCTTAAAATAAAACCACAAATTACTTTAAATTGCACAACAGTTGATTCCACCGACTAATTAGTTTCATTCCTGGTTTAACAAGCTGAATTAGAAACATCAAATATATGGGGGAAGAAAGAATAATCAAAATATTGTGAAAGCATCTTTGACTAGAGGACAATATAAGTACAACCTACTCCAGCTGGATAGAGGCACATTGAAGCCTATTAGAAAGAGAAGATTATTCTAGGAGAATACTTTAAAGAGAATAGTAGTCCACTAAATTTGGAAATGAATCAGCATAATACTTATTTCCATGATAAGTAGATGATGTTAATATTTTGTTGCTAACAGACATTTTAAAACTGATTTCTCGAAGAATGAAATTCTGTTCTAACAATGCTTCTGAACTCTGGCCTTGTGACCAAACTCTTCGGTTCGCTTCTGCAAACTGAAGTAACTCCAGTGGTTTTACTGTGGATGTTCACCACAGGGAAGGTGAACATTTCTCACCTCAAGTGTCATGCAGCCTGATATGATTGCTTCTTAAAAGTGTGAACTCTCCCAGTTTCCTGTTGGATGTTATGTTTGTAGGTTTTGGTCATTAAATTTGTTGTGAATTTATTATGTGCAGTTGGAAAAATGTCCTTTGGTATGTGGTCAGTTGAAGCTTAGAGAGTAGTGGTTCAGCAAATTCTCCTGCATTAAACGTTTATTTGAAAATGGACTTCAGCTCTGGGGAAGTGGACTCATGTTCCCAGCAGTCTATGCAGTTCCTATACAAAATCTATCGCATAAATGACACAGCCAGGATAAGATACTTACAGTGAAATAATTAGCTAAACTAAGGTAAAAGAAAAAGAAATGGTTTGGGACTGGATGCAAAATGTTCTTAATTCTTTTGGTTACTCAAAACTATTCAAAATTGTATTGCTATTATGTGCCTTATTTTGATTTAGGAGATTGACTTAAAGATGTAGTTTTTATAATTAATTTGTAGACTCCTCATACTAGAGGAGGGGTACTAAATAGTAAAGTTTCAGGTTCTAAAGGATTGAAGGTACTTTTATGTCCTGGAAGTTATTTTAATGTTAGATCTGATGAATTCTGTCTCAAAAGGACTGAGAAATGCTATTTCATTGGAAATTAAATATTTTATGAGGTCAGGGAGATTTCAAAAACATTTGTAACAAACTGAAATAATAGTCTGCTTTCCCTTTCAGAAAATATCATGATTTGTGATACCATTTAAATAATTTGCATGGGAGCAATCACATATAACTATAGCTATCTAAAATTCATTTATCTATCTTGCTAGTTCTCTAAGATCCCTTAATAGAGAGTGAAGGTACAGAGGCAGAACATGAATAATCTCACTTCTCTGAGATATGTTTTTCAGATTGACATAAATAGTTCCCTGCAAAACTTTTCAATTAATGTAAGAGGAGCCTATGTAACTGCATTTGATTATTTTTGTCATTTTTCTTTCACTAGAAATATTTTTCTGGGTTGAGTTCTGGAAAACTCAGTCCTGGCCAACTGTAAAAAATTTTGGGTTTCTTTTAAGAAAAAAATGGTCACCATACAGTGAAACTTCATAGTGCTATTAAAAGAGATTAATTTTAAGGAAATGTAATCAAGGAAATAAAACATAAGACAGTAAGAACAGTTCTATGCATCACTGATGTGGAAAGTAAAAGGTGTTGGCCCCTGGGGGTACCCAGAGGCCAGGCTGGCCCTGACCAGCCCCCTGGAGATCCCCATCCCTCCCTTTACCCACAGCCACCTGTTTCAACTCAGCCCTGGCCCCTACCTGTGCCCAGCTCTGTCTCGTGACAGGTGGGCTGGGGGCCCCCTCTGGGAAAGACCCTTGGAGGGATGCTATTTCCAGCCTCCTCACCTGTTCTGTCATCGTCTCCTGGCTGGACCCCAGCCCTGGTTCATCACTCACCCTGTCTGGGGGTGTTTAACCCTGTTCATAGCCACCGGCTCTGCTTGCCATAGTCAGTTCTCGCAGGATGGGAACTGCCGGTGAGGGCATGGCTGGTGCCAGGATTGCTGCCAGTTCCTGGCTCCCCTATGCTGAAGGAGCAGCTGGCCCTAACAGCACTGACCTGCGGATAAATTCTGGTGTCTACAACAGAGTCAGGAACTGGAAAAACAAGATATGTGAAAGCAGACATGCAAAAGTAAAAAAGAAATATTGTTGGAAGTTGGGTCATTAAATATGAAAGCCTGTGCAGTGGTCAAGGGCTGAACCAAGAGGCTAAAAGGAGCAGAGCTGGTTCAGCTCTTGGAAAAAGATCAGCAGTGTGCTCATTAATTGTTTAATAACTCCTTCAGAGCTGCAGCAAATCCTTTCTGGTGGAGCTTGTTAAAGTTTGCTTTTAGTAGAATAGTTGCCAGCTATGAATTTTGCTTTGCCTTGTGACAGACTAATGGCTGCTGGTCCCGAGTGAGCCACTACTAGGTGTGCACGTTTTCTTTGAGGCACAGCTGTGAGTTGGAAGCTTCTGAGCAGAGAGAAGGTGGCAGTAAAACTCTACCAGAGACCACCCGACAAAAAACACTGGAGTTTTGCTGTGAGCAGTTAGCAGAAATCCATGCCACCAACTTGAATGCAGTAATGACTTCTCAATATACTAATATCAGTTCAGAAAAGACTGTGGTGAAAATATTATGTCCTGGCAGCAGATGTACAGTCTTACACTTCCTACTTTTTAGTTGTTTAGTTTATCTATCAGAAAATTACAATCAACTTATAAGTATCTGTGTTGTCTAGTGTAGAAAGGAAGAATAGTATAAAAAAAGACTTTGGACAGTCACTCAGATACTCAGATCATTTTGTAATCTGGTCTAATAGAACTAGAAAACTAAGTTTTTGAAACAAATTATCATATATTAAGGAATTTTGAAACAGTTAAGAAATAAATGCATTACATGAAAATGACAGGAAACATAGTAAGAGACTCAGTGTGAAACTATATTTCAGCTGAGAACTTTTAAGCTCCTGGATTTAGATTTGGACCCATGTAGCCACCTTGACTGCAGCATTAATTCATATTGCACTGGTCTGTGGGTCATATTGGCTAGCAGAAACTTGTCTTTTTTTTTCCTAGAACTTTAAATCCAAATAATGTATTTTCATTTTTTATATATTCAGAATTTCAAAATCCCTTATACTAAATTCAGAGTTAAATAGAATATGCCTATAGTATATTGAATAATAAATATGTTTATTGCATAGCATGTGGTAAAAAATTCATAGTTTTTAATTGAATTTATTAAATAATGATTTTATTAGATTAATAGGAAGGCCCTGGGTATCTTCTTGAGAGGATGACATTGTTAATCAAGACCTTGTTCACCAACATGGAGCAAGTGAATGTCAAGAACACAAACTTTTGGTAAATGGAGTTATGTGAAGGAGGCAGTCATGCTGGAACTCAACTATTCCATCTTAAACATTTCTCTCCATGCTTCACGATGTGTGGGCTTAAAATCTGGACTCTGTCAAGAGATGCAGAAAAGTTCTTTTCTTGTCAAAGACCTACCTGAAGGCTTCCTCTTACCTTGTATGTCCAGGGAATAGACAATACTAATGAAATATCAGCATCTCTCTAAAATACTATTATTATCCCTGAATTATATGCTTTTCTTTTTACAATATAAAATAAATTTTAATTACAATACAAATTATATGGTACAGCCATAAAGCAGTAAACAAAGAACTAATTTGTGTTCCTTCTGCATTTATCATTCGTGGACTAATTAGTTTTTCTCTCAGGTTCTGAGTGACTCTTATAGAAGAATCTCCTGAGGATACAAAGGTTAATTTTGAAGTGATTACAAATATTCAGCTAACATCATAATTAATAGTAATACTTAAAGCACAGCAGTCATCTCTCATCCCAATAAAGAACATTTGTTAATTAGCCAGACTATTGGCAATATTCAGGATATTTAACTTTTCACTATTCAGTCAACTGAGTTTATGAAGCTGGATAATACCTCTTTAACTCTGAAGCTGATACAAAGGTTAAACCACTTCAAATGCTTAAGCATCTAAACAAATAAATCTTAAACTTTTGGAATTAATTTAATCCCAACAGATCCTCAAACACTTTATAAAATACTGGCCAGATCATACCATTACATGGATAAAAATCTTTCATGGACTCACAAACATTTTTATGCTGTTAACATAAAAATTAAATTGTTCTAGCCTTACAGATTTCACAGAATAATTTATCCATGAGAGAATTTTAGTTTTTTAGTAGCAACAGAATTGAGCACAAAGTAAAAGAAATTGTGATATCAGGCAAAGTTTAATACAAAAAGATATTAAATGTTTTAAGATGGAAAATATATCATCCGGTAAAAATGAGTTACAGAAATGAAGAAATTTGCTTATTTAATGTAACACACATGAATGTTATTGTAGTTCATAAAGAGGGCTGTGGCAATTTCTGAACATGGTCAGGTTAGGATACAGCACAATCTTTTCAAGTCTGAAGTAATTCTAATGACTAAAGACCAGACATGAAACAAAAAAATTATTTTCATTTATTATGACATTCAAAAGCCCTGTGAATGAATGCAGGGAACCCTAAATGAGAACTCTACTCTGAGAGCTGTTAATAATTCAGCCTCAGGTGCTCGGAAGACTTTGGCAAATATTTTGCAAACTCACATTCCAAGTTAGAGCTCTCAAAAAAGAAAAACCTGCACAATCCACATATTGCTGGCTGTTGCTAGTCCTCATCCCTTATTGAAGAAGAAAGACTTATGAGGCACCTGCTTGGACTTATAGACACATCAGAGTAAAGCAGACAGCAGATGCAGCCCTAATTTGTAGGTACTTTCCTAACAATCTGTTCAGTGTGTGTTTTGAAGAGAAATTGGTTTGTTTCCCCCCTACTCCCTCACTATCTTTATTAGAAGTACTCAGTTATTCACATTTACTTGTCATCATTTCAATAACAAGTTCAGACTGGAAAGTTTTTATTTTCTCTTTTATTATTGATTTTCTTGTTGTTTAGAAAAAAATCATAAAAGGAACGAGTGTCAAAGTTTGCTTGCAATGGTCTTTTATTTTTTGTGTTTTATGTCCTTGGCAGCATAAGAACTGGGCATGAAATGTGTGCATGCTTGACTAATATGAGTTTCATTGTAACCTTTGTTTGGAAAGGTCTTTTTCTGATTAAAAGCAAATCAATTTGAAAAGGCAATAATATTTTAATGTCAAATAGAAAGATGAAACTTGGAATACATATTTTTTTGTAACATTTTAAAGTTCAACCAGAAACTGCGATAGAAATAAGAGCTGCACAAAACATAATTTCTTAAAATAATTTTTATTTTTTTCCTGAACTCATACAATGTATCTATCATTCTTGTTTTTAATAAGTGTTTTTTTAAACAGTTAAAAATCCTGAGAATTGAGCAAAAATTTGTGTAATATGAAAGCAGAAGTTGAAATAGCTACTTAGAGAAATAATGGCTTTTGTATGCTAATTATTTTGAATATTGCATACATATGGAAAGCATCTGCTGGAACCTGATCTTTTCTGTAAAACTTGTTTTATATTATGCCTTTTAAACATATTGCATTATTTGTTAATACTAAAAAAATACATTATTTCCATTGAGAATGAATGATTTTTCTCATGATTGAGGTACATTGTTAATTTATAATTACCGAAATAATTCTGTTTGTTTAGAATTGCAAGGCCTGATGTCTTTTTTCTTAAGTGCAGGTATTGTCTTGGAACATAGAAAACTGATATTTTTTAATTGGTGTTTAGCTTTGAAATAACATAAGAAAAAACCTGGTATTCAATAGAAGATAAAATATCTGGTTTTATAATGCACTGCTGTTATGGGAAAGAAAAAATATATTTTCTGTGTAGTAGGCCTTACTAGGTCATCCTATTTGGAATCATCCATTAATATAAATATTTTTCTTTATACTGACTGAAAAGTTTGGTCTAGTATATTTCTTAAGTATTGCAGCTACTGGCATTAAGATACTTGTGCTGACTTTTTAGGAAGAGGTAGAAACTTACTTGAACAGGGTTGTACGTCTAGATGGGGAAAAGATGGATCTAAGATTTAGATGACATTGAGCAGTGGAGTCCAAAACTGTTATTAGAAAGTCCTGATTTAGTTGCCTCTTGTACTTCTACAGCACAGAATACCTTAGGTAACCAAATGTCCAGCCAATATCTAATGCCAGGTTGTAGCCAGAAAATCAAAATGGCAGTAACTACCGCCACAGAGATCTTACTGAGGAGGTATTGCTACTATCTCATAGCCAGCTATGGAGTAGTTAGTTATGTTAGTAAGAATGGCTCATCATACAAAATGGTTGTGATTCTTACAGGAACCAGGAGATATCTATTAAATTCTCTTCAGTTTGAGTGTGACCAAGCAGCATTTTTCTAATTACATTCTAATTTTATTTCTTTACTTTCTAATTACTTTAAATCTGGGCATATTGGTTTACAGTCTGCTGTTACTCTGTAAATCCAGTTTTATTCTGCTTTTAATGGTTTGCAGCAACTGATTTAGTGAGAATTACAGAATAGAAGCAGGCCAGGTTGATAATATTTTCCTGATGAGACATACAGTTCAGAACTCTAAGGTCATATGAGAAGATTAGAGACATTTTCAGAGTGGCTGGGAAGAGGGGTGGGAATTATTTACAGTAGGCTTTGAAGCAATGAGAGGGTAAAACACACTGCTGCAGCTGCTGATGTTGGATTTATTTAGCCAGACTGCTGTATGTATTTATGGAGTCCACAAGCAAGATGATAACATGTTTCAATAAAGCATTTGGAGCATCTAGAGTAATTATGTCATACAGAAAGTGAAAAACAAGCAGGATAACTTTTTTGAAATTTAACACAATCTCAGTGGGTTGAAATGCCACACCAAAGCAATAAGAGTACAGTATTAGGTTGTATTAGGCTGACAGTAACAGTAAGCACAACATGCTAAGGGAGATTTAGAGGGTGGTTAAGACAGAAGATTAATTGTACCAGGAGACTTTGATTATTCCTATGCTGACTCTGTAACAAAAATGTGTGGTGCAGACTCTACATTTTAGATCCCTTGAATACTTACTTATCGGAAAAACTGGTCAGTTAGCAAGCAAGAGGAGACATGAGTCTTGATTTACTTTGTTGTTGTGCACAGGACCTGCTTCTAGAATTGCTTCAAGCAGCTGTTGGGGAATCACGGTTGTAACACATTCAATTCAACATTCGTGTAGGAATGGAAAAGCACATAAACTAAGGCAGTAAATTTAACATGAAAAAGGGGAATTACAGGAAAATGTTTATATGAATCACAGAAAAATGTAAGTGAACTGAGAGGGTAAAACATTCAGAGGCAGCATAAAGTTTGTTTTAAAATTCTACTTTATAGACATGGTGAAAATATAAAATAAACAACAGACTCTCTAAGAAACAGAAGTGTTTACTGGAGTTAACACTAGAGCAAAGGAAGCCATTAGAAGCGAAATGATTTTGTTTCTTTTGAAAAGTGGAAATCTTGTCTAAATGACAAATAGTTTAATAATTATTTAAAAATAATAATAATAAATATAATTTAAAAGAGCTTAAATTCTTACAATATAAAAATACAGTATTTTGCCAAATCAAAACTTGTTATGAGCTGCATCTTTAAAAGCCAAAAATTTACTTTAAAAATAACTTTAAATTATTTTAAATGATAGGGAAATGATGTCTATAAATTAAGATACTGCTGCACTAGAGCCATTCTTTACAGGGAATGGATATCAAGAATAATATCAAATTAAGCTCATATAAGAGATTTTAGAAAAAATCAATACAATGATCAGTAGGAAATCACTGAAAGTGAATGACATGGAAACTAAAGAGAACCAATGATGAAAGTGCTGAACTACTAATGTCATGTATATCCTACTGTTTAAACCAGTGTTAACAGAATTATTGTAGATTCTTCTCTGAAAACATGAGGTCAAGACTCAGCTGTGCCCTGAAAATCTAATACAGTGTCAGGAATCATTAGGAAGAGTTAAGAGGAAAGCATAGTTCTGAAAATGGGTTTATAAGACAATGATGCACTCAGATGTAGAATATTGAGTGATGTGTTCGTCAATTTATCTCAAAATTGATTCAGTAGAAGCAGAAAAGTTAGAGAGAATGGCTCTTAAGCAAAGGGAGATCACATAGACTAGAACTAAAAAATAGTGAAAAGAGCTACAATTGAAATAATAAATGGTATGCAGAAAGTGAATAGAAATATTTACAGAAAGGAAGGGGTTTCTACTCATGACAAAATCACCAGTTATCTGGTTTAATATAAGTAAAAGGAAATTTTTTTAATTTATACTGTGGAACTCCTTTTCATGGAGTCATCTGCAGGCCAAAACTACAAAGGGACTACAGTAGGAATGAAAAATTTTGTGGAGGGTGGGTCAATCTGAGGCTCATAACACTGATACCTATAGTTCAGAATGTCAAACTCCTAATTACCAGGAGCTGCAAAGCAAGGGTTACTTTACTCTTGTCCACACTTTTAATAATCTTCTTTCATGTTATAATATTGTCCATAACTGGAAACAGGATTAACTAGAGGGAATTTTGATCTGACAGGATCAGAAATCTTCTTACATTCTTATGAAAACATTGTTATGGTCTAAGGGTTACCAGCCTGAAAAGGAAGGACAGGTGGTGTCTGTAGGACCCTGGAGGGTCAGAGATCAGTACTGTTCCCTCCCCTTTCTGGCCACAGTCTATAAAAAAACCGTGGTTTTCGCAGGCTTTTCCTGGCTTTACTGGGCTGCTTCCTGTCGCATCTCGGGACGGCTGGGCCTAGCTCCACGTGCTCGGCAGCATCCACCACCATCCGCTCCCGGCACCACTGCGGTCCCTGGTGACGAGTCACAGCAGTCGCAGCGGCCATGAGGCACTGCTTGGACATTTCCACTCGGGACTACTGGGATCGAGTTTTGTATATAATTATCCTTTGTCCCTTATTCCCTTTTCCTTTCCCCTGTTGTTTTCATTAAACTTGTTACAGTTTTAACTTCCAACCTTGTGTGGAGCAATTTTTATTCTTATTCTCATTCTCATTCTCATTCTCATTCTCATTCTTCTCTCTCTATTCCCTTCTCTTAATCCTCCCCCTGGGAGGGGTAGGGGCAATAGAGAGAAAATCCTTCTTTCTCTCTCTCTCTCTCTCTCTGACCCTTAAACGGAGACAGGATACATGAATATAGATCCAGAAAATTCTATCAAATGAAAAAAGTAAAATAGTGGGAGAGGCCAAAATGTTTAATTTAAAAATTTTCTGGATAGAACTTACTATTTTTTTAATTGGACTAATAAAATTACAATTTTTTAAAGCTAAACAGCAACAAATACTAAATATTTTAATTTGTATTAAGGATATTCTTATTTGAACGTATATTGTGCCAATACCTCTAAGTATAATTAACTTACAGTTTGGATTTTTTTTAATTAATCAGGAAAAAGTTTCAGTTTTTTTATTATTTTGATGTATTTCCAGCAGTTTAGGAAGACATGATATTTTGTTTGTTTCTAACCACTGTTAATGAACTTTTTCTGATGACATTTCATCAAAGCTGTGAGTGCCTGAAGAAGGAAGAAGCCAAATGTATTGTTAAAACTGTTTTCTACAGATGTGCTATCCTCTTTTGGAAAGTTTCCCATCTGCCTGGTTCTTATTTAGATTGTGAGCTGTGCATTTATAAATTGTTTATGTTCATGCAGATGAAAAGCTCAAGTACAGTTTCTACATTTGCAGTCACCCTTTGACTTCCACCAGCATAACCTGAAAATTATTTCTGTGTAAGAGAAAGCAGGTGAAAATAGTCATTATTTCTCCATATGAAAGCAAGGAGACATGGGATAATTGGCTGAAAGGGGCATATAAATATAACTCTTGCTTGTATTTACCACCATAGCTGATTGTCCTCTGCCCCTCTTTGGGTCTTCATTTTCATATCTCTTAATCTGGTGGTGGAATTGAATTAATCTACTAAAAGAAATTTCTCCTGTGAAAGTAAGAGAGAGTTATTTGTTGCAAGGTGCTATTTCCTAATATTACAGCAACTTTCTGCCAGGTGGTAGGGAAGCGGGATTAATAGACTGCTAACGTATTATGTGTGTGGCTTTTAAGATCAGCATCTCATGTCATGGTCTGAGAGTACAACAGGTTTCAGAGAGCAGTGAAACACCACCTTTTTCTCTTGCAAAAGCAGAAGACACTCACATAATGCCAGGTATTTAATCACAATAATAACTTGCTACTGGGGACATAAGGTAGAGTATATGCAAGTTTCTTTACAGGAATAAAATGGTGTAAAAAGAGTATGTTAGCACAGGAATAGCTTGATATCAGCGGGGGAAAAAATCTCTAAAAATGGGAAATTGTCATCTTGAGCTAAATGGAAAAGAAAATAAGACAATTCTCAAAGGAATTACAGGAAGTAATGTGTGGTAGGCAACTATCCTGCCAGAGCCAGCTACAGTGTTTGTTTTTTCTTGGATTTTTTTCCCTAGTTGACCAGAAGGATCAGTTTAAATGCAGGCTGCCTGTCTGAAAAATCATCTCTGAAAATGGCTTCTGTGGAGGTGGGCTGATCATATAGGTTAAACTCAGCCAATTAGGAATATGAGAAATGTTTTGTGGCCCATTTGGCTCCTGCTAATGTACCAGTCTCAGAGGTAAAACATACCAAGAACATCAGCCTGAAGAAGTTGTTTTGCAATGCATGTAGAAGGAAAGAGGGAGAGACAGAGAGAGAAAGAGCACTTTTCTCTGTGAAGACTGAGGTATAAAAAGCTAAAGGCAATTTCTATGAAAACACTCATGCTACTTCTTGGATAAAATTCAGACTTGAATCAGGAGTAGTTCTGAACATATTTAGGGTATATAAAGCCGTTTATAACTTAGTTGTAATCTTCTGCTGTGGAAGGAACTACATTAATTCAGCATGCAATGTTTGTATCTTGTTTATCAGAATCCTCAGGACTCCAATCAAAAAGTTACTAAAGCTAAAAATAACATTAGCAAAAAATACTTCACTTTTGCGGGTCTGCCCCCAAAATATTATTGCCTAGTTGTTTATGCACATTTGCAACTCCATTCTAGTATTCCAAATAGTTATTATCTGCTCCTCCATCTGCTCTGCAATTTCATCTCTTCAGTTTTCCTTATTTTTTGGTAGTCTTAATTTCCCCTTTACAATACTGACACCTGTTAAAAGTGTTTTATGCTGTTGAGAGGAAGACACATGTTGCGCAGTTATTGAGTGTAATTTTTCTTCCACATTTTCTTCAATGCTTGGCAAATTATTTTTTAAAATTAAGTATTTTTAAAAGTAATTTAAGTAGTATTTAAGTAATTGTTAGGAAGCGATCAATGTATATATCTGTAATCTAAACTGTTCTTAAAGAAGGAATCTCAGTAGGAAGAGGGCAATCATATTTTGCATCACTGAGTTTGTTCTAATGAACAATATTTTGAATATGTACATTAAATTTTATTGCAAAACATTTTTTTTATTTGATCCCAAATATATTTTGGTTTAAAAGAAGAACGGGATTAAAGGGAAAAAAATATATAAAGATATTTTTATAGACAAGTACATTTTTCACTCTCCATTCTATTTTTTAAATTTTCCTTGTGACTTCTAGTTGGCAATAGATTGTGTTTACTCTATTGTTTTGCACTAAGAAAATTTATATGAGTCAAAAAAAACAAAAAAAGCTTTTCCAAATTCAGTAGAAAATAAATGCATTTTGATGATATCTGAATGCTCTCCCATTAATACATGATACTAAAATTTCCTCTCAGCTGAAGAATGGATATAGTCATGATTAAGCATTTTATACTTAGCAAAGTGTCTGAACTCTTTCATGTTATAGAATATTACAACTGCTTTATTTTAAGTTTTCCAAGTTGGGTTAAAACCAGTTCTCAGTTTCAAGTTTAACACTGGCTAGAAGCTTAAGCAAGCTTTTGTGGGTTCTTATTAGCAGATTAAAAGTGTTGGTCCTATCCATTACACTACTTTTGACTATTGGTGTAGGTGGTGCTGCGAAGTTACTACAGATGATAAAGGAAGGGCAGAACTAAGCTCAAACTATTCACATTCGACTCTGTTTGGTTCCTGCAAGCAAGGACAGTACTGATGCCAAATGGAGACGGATGAGATGGTTGCATGACATCACTAAGATGGCAGCACTAGTCAAGAGCTATGAGATAGGTCACTGAAAGACATGCACCTTTGCTGTGGCTATTTTTATATAATATAGTTATAGGGGGGAAAGCAGAATTGAATTAAAGTGTGTGACTTCTACAGTCTTGACAGAAAGTCCGTTGCCTTGATGTTAATGCATTTTGGAATAAGAGAAGCAGATTACAGATTGTCAAATATTACACAGATTTTATCTAGTTTACTTAAGTTATAATTAAGTTTGAAAGCTATATTTGTGATTGCAGTTTACATTATCATGAAATTTTTTTCAGATCTCATGGGTGGGGACAGCTGGGGAACACCTAAGAAAAAGCTTAGATTAGCACTGTAATGAAGACATGTTCACAGAGAATGGTATATTAGCTAAAAATTTTCAATTACGATGAAAGAAACTGCATAAAAATGTGCTGTCAGTCTATAATACCAGTATAGTATAAAGAGAAGCAGACCATGTAGTAAATCAGTCCAGCCATTTGGGCTGGTAAGCACTGACTGCATTTGTTGTTTTAGAATATAGTTTCATGTATTCCTGGAGCTGTGAATTCAGTGCTAGCTGAGTACATTACACAAGCTTCAACTAGTGAGTAGTTTTAAGAAACTCTGTTCTGATTATTTTCTAATAGCTTAAATCTGAGGTGACCAATTTGCAGACAACAATGCTGCTATTCCAATTTAAAAAGGAGTGTTATAATGTCATAACCAGAGTGATGTAACAAAGGATGTAACACCACCTTTCTCAGCAAGAGACTATTACCAGGTGCAAGTTACGTACACCATGAAGCAATGACTAATGAACATCCTCAGCCAGACATCTTGGCACCACCTGGACTTTCTACAGGTATTCTCTCTCTGTTTTAACTCAGGCCATGTTTGAACTGAGGTGCAGATTTTCTCCATACTCCAAACGTGATTAGATACTATTGGAAATAATGAACTACGTCACTTAAATAATGCAAAATCAGAGATCTATAGACTTGTGTCAGTCCTGTCTCACAAAGTAAAAGCAGAATATTCATGTGCATATTGAACAGAAGGCAGGTTTGAATGTCACACTGGAGAGGAGCAGTTTCTTCTAACTATGATTTATAATCTTTTTTAAAGCAGTGGAAAATGTTTCTTGAAATGAACAACATTAGAAAATTCTTATTTTGACCTATGTGGATGTAAATTAAGAATTTACACTTCCTGTTAGTAACAGTAAAGACTTGATTATTTTTTAACCCAACCTACAACCTTTAATACAGGAGAATCACATATAATTCCTCAGAGGCAATGACCTTAAGCGATGCAGTGGCTGCAGAATGAAATTATGGAAATGACATAAAGTCAACGGTAATTTATTTAAAGCCATTCTTTAAGGACATTGAAGCTAGCCCATTTCTTTGCCTTTGTTATTGTACCTCTTAACATGGTATCTACATGGTTTACAGTTAAAACATCCAATAGCCTGAAACAGTATTCTTCTTTATCTTCTTAAGAAGAATAGTTACACATTTTATTACTTAAAGTTACTAAAAATTATGTTACTGAGCCGTATCTGATACTTACTGTTCTAGATCAAACAGAAATAAGAGCCCACTCATTCTGCAATAATTGTCCATATGTGTTTGTACAGTATTCTTTCCAGTATTACTGGAAAGCCATGTCTATTTTGCTTCAATAAATATTTTAAGCATCTACACTACTAAAGATAAAGGAGTTAAATTAGAAAAGGAAGTATTCACTGTTCTCGGACAAAGCTGTTCCAAATGGCTCTTTCTTTTCAAATGATGTCTCATCATTTCCTTATATGCCCTGTTCATTATATTCCTATGCAATGCTTCTTCCTGAGATTTTAAACTCTGCAGACAGACTGTCTTTTTTGTATATGAACATATGTGCCTCATGACTGTCACCTCTGGCAGGGCCTCCAGAATCCAGCACAGTGTTAGTAGTAATAAGTATTAGGGATAACAGCGTTAGCAGTACATATATACTACATTCACTCTATGAATGGGAAAGGAAAATACTCTTTGGAAATTTCTTTGGTATTTCATGCATAATGTGGAACCCTGACTACTATCTATATTTAACTAGACTTAACATGATGAGTTTCATAAAGTTTTTTGAATAAATTTAATTTACTTGAAAAACTTTCTTTGCTCTAGTTTATAGGCTTTTTCTTGTCTTGTCTGTGGGGCACAGTTTGGTAAAAAGACAACATCTTGTTAAGGCCTGTCAACATTTGGAACACAAGCATTAGCACCTGTTCACATCTTTTGTAAACATATTTTATATAATTATAATACCATATGTTACCAATGGTTGACAAAATGTGATTAATATACAGTACAAGCTCCAATCTTCTCATGCCACTTAAGTGTTACACAGTAATTAGCAGCATATCCCTAAATGTTGACAAGGGTTGTTTTGGCTTCTGGGACATATAAAAGTTGTATTTACAGATACAAGAGTAGTATTTACTTAAATAGGTGTTTCAATTAGCTCTTTTAAAAAATTATTTTACTTTTTACACATCTGAGAGATTTTCCAATTACTAGATCTCTCACATATATGTATAACATATGTACATGTTTCTACATGGTCCTGTAGTAGCAAAAGAAACAAGTTATAAGGGACTGCAACCTATTTAACATGCTATGTATTTACTTTTATTTTTTCTCACCCAACTGTTTTTATGTTTGTTTACCTGTGGAGTTTTTTACAGCCTTATACTGCAGTAGTGGCTTATCCCTGTTTAATTGTAATGATGAGGTCTTGATCCTGCTGGGATCTTTGGTAACACACATTACAAAAGAGCTTCTAAGCAGCGTTTGAAATGGAAATTGAGAAGTCTTGGCAGGAAACCCCTCCTGCAATCCATTAGCTGTTGTCTCCTTGAGAGAAAAAGTGATGATATATACCTGTTGTGCTTGAAGAATTACCAGCAAGGCATATTGGTCTATTTTTGCTCATACCATAAAGGAAGGTAGGAATCTGAGGCTGTCTGTGAATAAATAGAACAAAAAGGGTAGGAATATTTGGAAAAAAATTGTGGAAAATGAAAGTATGTCAAACTTCTAGGAATGCTCTAGTGAAAATTGGATCTGTGCTTATGAAAACATGGTTCCTTTGGAATTGATGTTTCTTGCGGACAAGCTGGATTTGTGAAAGCACTTATAGACTGAAGCAAAGGGAGAGATAGTGTGCAGAGTTATGGGCTTATGTCTTTTTTAACATCTGAAACCTTGGACAGTACTTCAAGGAAAGAAGTTATTTCAGTAGGCTTAATTCTATGGTGTTCTACAACATTAAGAATATTTCCAAGGTTTCATATAATTTAGAGTTATGTTGAAGTCTGAAAAGCAGCAATTACTCCAGTTCTTCATCATTTCTAATCATATGTACAGATTAATATGAAAGTGCTGATTGAGGACAAGGAAGTGTACACAAAATAAAAAACTAACCAGCTTTTATCTTGACATAAAATGCAAGTTTTCCTTGGAAGCCTTTAATCTGACTGTCATCTTTTTTCATTCGCAGCAGTGAGCTTGTAAAGAGCTCTGCCTCTGCAGTGAAATACTATATGGAAAGAGGGTTATCAAAAAGCAATGTTTATTTGTTTATTGAAATCACTATCAACAAAAAGTCACTGCTTTTGAGAACGAAACATTTTTACTCTGAATTCTGTGTCTGAGCAAATGGTTTCTATTAGATTTGGAAATGATAACATCTCCTGTAATAAGTCTTTGTCTGTGCACATTTCCCCCCTAAGGATAGAGAACTCTAGCAAAATAATAAAAAAATAAAACTGCTTAACTACTGCTACCAAGTCTGCTTTAAGAAAATCTATCTTGCAATATTGTCAAAACTCCCCATCAAAACCAACTGAGACTACTCTTTGTCTATTAAAATATGCATTATTTATGCTAATAGTCATCCTTTAGAACACATTTTACATATTAGGAATCACAAGTACATAAAGCTCAGTTTCTGACAGTAGTCATCTCATTACAGTTATCAATAAGCAGCCAAAATGTCTTGCTCTTTTTCAGTTTTTTCTATAAATTCCATTCAATCATCAACCCATGGGTAGGGGAATAGATGTTAAGAACAGTTTACTTTGACAAAAGCCGCTTATGTTCCAAAACACTTTAGTGAGATTTTGGAAGCATGACAAAACCAAAACCACACACAAAAAAATTGAGGTTATATGAAGAGCAATCATTGAAAGACATTGATTTATTTTCATATATCTCTTAGGTAAGGAGAACAATGTTGCTTTGTTAGTGAAAACATATTGAAGAGAAGATCTGCTTTAAACACAACATATTCTTTATCCTGTCCAGTTTAGCATCACCTACATTGCTCAGGTGAATGATCTCATTGCTTTTAACTAGGGTTGCTCATGTAAAAAAAGTATTTCAAGTTCTTTGTTCATTCTTCAGTGTTTTACAAAGAGTTTCCTAGTAATTTTTAAACAACTCAAGGCATAGTTTATTTGCCCTATCCTTCAAAGGCAACCTTGTGGGGCTTTGAAGTCTGCAGCCTCTCTAACTTCAGAACAATTAGAATGGAGAGTTGTTTAGGATCTCATGTCCCTGATGTAAGTTTTATTGTGCCTATATTTTAATCATCCAGTTCTCAGAAGGAAGGAAAGATGTTCTTGTCCTTCTTAGATCAGATATCTATGTTTTCAGTAGTCAAAGGGAATAGGTGCCTGTGAAAATCCCATGTTGTCCACCTGTGGGGTCCACTTAGTGAGTAGGAAACACAGTTACTGTTTGAAGATCAGCTATTCTATACAAGTATTCCATTGCAAGAAAAAATATGATATAAAAGATGTTTGCATAAGTTATGGTTCAGTCTTGAAGAAAGAGATTAGGTCAGGCTCCTGAAACAAGAATATAGATACAGTGACTATCACTTGCTTCTTTTTGAACCAATGTCATGGATCAGGCATCCACTAGAAAGGATCCTAAATATGTTGGGACACTTTGAATTGGGTCTGTAGGTTTGAAGTTGGAGTAGGATCCCTTTATCTTTTCTCTTTGTGATGGATCTTGCTTTACTGGATGCACACTCACTTACCTGCCAAATACCCAGATTTAACCTATGGACTTCTGTGTTGTACAGAGAAGATACCTTGAGTATCTTCTATCAAGGCTTCACCAGTTGATAAAACTTTATTTCTATTCCTAAATGTTTTGTTCCACAAAAAATGAAGCGCTGTTATCTTCCACACTCCTAATACAGACATGCCAGGCTCAGTCATGTTTGGCCATGTGCCTGATAGATCTGATAAAAGCACTGAATATAAAATTGTCAGTCTCCACAATCAATCTTACAAACCTTTTGCATGTTTAGGTTTATATATTAGGGGAAGAGTCCTGCACTAACTGCAATCCTCTCTTCTTATAACTGGTAGATGTATTTGATGGGAAAT
Organism: Mesitornis unicolor; assembly: GCF_000695765.1. Classification (NCBI taxonomy): domain Eukaryota; kingdom Metazoa; phylum Chordata; class Aves; order Mesitornithiformes; family Mesitornithidae; genus Mesitornis; species Mesitornis unicolor. Next base: position 131,300 of record NW_010206360.1, on the reverse strand, counting down.
TTTACTAATGCTTTCACTTAGTTAAAGTCTGATAAATTTTCTTTTGGATATACTACATACCCTGCAAAAAATTTCAAAAGGTCACTGCCCTCCTTCCTTATTAAAAGTGACTCTAATTATCTTAGGTATCAATATTTTTCTTTATGACATTCATAATTATCCCATTTTTAAATAAAGTTTTTTATGTTGCAACTATGAATCCTACTCATTAAATCAGTAGACAGTTTATTTATAATTAAGCTAAGAAAGAACTGCAAGATCAAGATGAGAGAGTTTACCATCTGAGAAAGTATTTTCCTTAGGAATGTCTACATGCAAGGAATCAGTACAGATTTCAAAACATATCTGGTGAAGACAAAGCAAGCACCACATAAAGAGTAGAACTGAATAAAATTGTTGAAATAAGAGACTCTGGATCGTTTCCAGACCCAATCTGACTCTGAAATGAAAACTCTTGAAATTCAGCAGGGTTTGACTATTGTCTTGAAAAATTATTTTCTAGCTTCCATCTTCTCTCCTGGCACCTGACTTGAGGTTGAAGATGGGTGTAGCAGGAAGGACAGGTACCAGTGCTGGAAAAGCCACCAGCCTCTCTGAGAACATGAGCAAGCTTCTCATTCTCCATTCCCTTTTACCTTTCCTTCTCCCTTAGACAGAAGAATGGGAAGTAGGGCAAAGTTTCTTCACTCATTAAAAAATATGATTGAGTTAATTTACCTCATACAGTAATTGAAGGGCAAAGCTTAAATCATAAAAAAATGTTCTGCTAGCCCTGTAATTACAAATTTTGATGCTTATTCCATAAAACATACATTAAATTATAGTTTGAAAAAGGTAAAAGCAACTAGTTCACTTGTATGTTCTTGGTTCCTGTGCTAGCTGAGACAGAGATTTCCAAATAAAGGGTAAGGAACGTTAGGGCTGGATGACTGTAAAATATTATTCTAAAACCTGTATAATCTGAGATCTAATAAAATCAAGATTTTCACAGGCTTTGTTATACTGGGAGATACTATGGAAATGAACCGCAGCACTTTCTATTCCACTGCCTGTATACATTCTAGGTGACAATAAATGAAGATTTTTTTAATTTTTATAAATTGCAACATTTTCTTAACAAGGCATTTCTCTGCCATTCTACTACTGTTTCAAGGATAAGATCTGGTAATGGAGACAGGCTTAGATATCCTAACTTTATTTTTGTTTGTTTGTGAATAACTATATGTGTTTGTTCTTGAAGCAGACATAATTCCTAGGAAAAAAGATAGAAGCCAGACTTACATGTCAAGAAAACATTGCAGTATTTTTACTATGTGACTAGTTATTTCACTGACATTTTACTGCCTTCTCTTTTTCATTGCGTATTGCATAACTGGTTCATTTACGTATCTGTAAAGAAAAGAAAAAACAAACACTTTTTTTAGTTGCTTCTAAATAGAATTCAATGTGAAGACATACTTAGGAACAACAAAAAATACATAGTTGAATATTGTTTATGTTTTGGTAAATGTATTGTTATTTTGTTATAAGAATAAAAATCATTGGCAAAATTAGATTTTTGGGGGAGAGGGAGATCATATAGTGTAGCATCCTTTTGATTAAAGTTGTTTACATGAAAGTGAAAATTCTGTCAAAAATGGCCCTGTTCTTCTCATAATATTTGCTTCCAGTGTAATTTCATAGGCTAGAGGAATAGTAGTATTTCTTCATCAGGTTAACACTATGATAGCATTCCTTTCCAATATGTCTTGCTATTGTTCCAACAATCTGTAAGTTCACTTTTAAACATACAAATAATTTTGAAAAATAGGTTTTAAAATCTTTAAATTTCTCCTCTCAAATTGGCAAGAAAAATAGTTTTCTTTCCTGTATGTATTTATAGTTTCATGTTTTGTTGGCAGTTTTCACTGTGCACCACCTTGTTTTTGTCTTTGAAGTGGCTGAGTTCCGTGATATCTTGAATAATGAACCCACTGTCAGTCAAAATAAGCCTAGTATTTTTTTTATTTGCCATATAATGCAATTGAATGTTCACTTGCTGATGTACTGTGGGAATATCCCTACTCTTCAGTTTTTCATTGCTACTTAATTGCAGAATTACTGTGTAGAACTCTTGCTATTTTTCTGCTTTGTCCAGATAATTATTCTTCTACTTTGGGAATATGAAACTGTTTGGCTCTGAGTATTTATTTATAAAAAAGTTTGTATATTGCTTTTTTCTAATAAGGATCATAGTGGTTTATAATTTTAAATCCTCTGTACCTCTTGGAGCATTGACTAGGGTACTCATTTTCCACTAAGAAAGCTGAGGATAAATGTTGGCATAAAACCATCATAATCAACAAGAAATAAATTGGAAATTTGTCCATTCAGTGAGTATTAAAAAATGATAGTTTCTTTTGTTTTGTCCAGTTATTAATAGAATTTTGAAAGCACTGGGAGAGGAAGGCAGAGTACAGTATTTTCACACTATTTCTAGCTACGTATACCTGAATGCTCTCATTAACACATTCAGCTGTTCATTACAATACTGCTGCTCTTATGAAGTCCCAGTGTGTTCCTGTCTGCTGCAGCTGTGTCTGCTAGTCCCTTCAAGAGATTTTGGAATCAGTTTTTTTCCCCATTAGCCAGTGTCTACGCTGCTTCTGGGACCCCAGTACAAATTTAAGGTCTCAGCGGTCATCAGCTTCCACAACCCACACTCCACTTCTAAAGGATGCTCAGTGCAGGCTCCTTTGCTCTGCTGCAAAATGCCTTCTGGCTCTCTTCTTCATGGGAATCTTGCAGTCCCTACTGCATTCCCTCCTGCTGCCTCCTTGGGCCCTTTCAGACAAACATGTGGCCTTAATCTGTCTCTAACCTGCTCCTGTCCTCTTTCTGCTACTCTCTCAGGACCTGGTCCTGATCTTACAGAAGTGCAGTAAAAACTCAACCCTCCCAACTCATGTTTCTATGGAGGCTTAAATGAAATGTATGTGATTTGGTAAAATTTGGCAATAATGTACTTACTGGATGCACAAGAGAAATTGGTACTGATCACTAAGAAATGATAGACAACATGTGTGCGTGCCTGCTATCTTTTACCACAGTAATTAATAAGAGCTGCGTGTGGCTGATAAGATGAAGATTTTTTTGTAAAGAGGCCCCTGCCATCCTTATTAAGTTTCTGTACATTTTTAAAATAGATATACTGTTTTGCTATATGCCTTTGATTTCTGTTTAAAAAACCAAATGAACTTTCCACAGGTAATGCCTGAGAAAGCGGCAGTGCACAAACTGGGGCAGCTCAGAGCCTTGGGCAGCCTACATTCCACTTGAATGGCAGACAGACTTTGTCCTGGTCCTGACATGTTCTTGTCTTCTCTCAGTTTGTTTTTTTAGTGAATCTTAAACTACTTTCCTGGAATAGTTCAATCATAAGCCTGGAAAGAAAGGCCATTGCTTAAGGACAATCTTCACTTGTCCATCAAGGAGACTCTTACAAAACATTCATGAAAAACTGAAAGCAGTAATACATTTAGCACTTCAGTCTCAAAAACAGGGCAGTATAATTAAATATGATTATGCACAGAAAACATATATCCCTAGAAGAAGAACATTCAACAGTATTTATTTTCTAACTTATAAAATATTGAGTGTTTGCTCCAGAAATTCAAAGGGACTTGATGAAATGACAGTTTGAATTGCAAAGCTCCTTTGCTGATCTGGTGGAATATTGCAGCTCCTGGAGTTAAAAAATAAGAGTACAGTATAGTTGAGCTAGTATAAAACTTGCATATGCAGTAAAAGAACACAGAAGTTTCCTCTTGCTGCAGAAAGAAGACACTTGTTCTGGAGAATGAACTCATCACTCATTCCTGGAGTAATGCTGGGAGGCTTCTGAGTGAATTATTTTGGCAATTGGTTTTGTTGCTGGAAAATCCAGTTCTGGGTAGATTGAAACCTGGAAGAAGCTGTGCATACACAGATATAATTGCACTCTTTTTGCAATAATGATTAAAAAAAGCTCCAGCCACCACACTGTCAAGTTTCTAGGTCCTGACATCACATATAAAATGACACTAAAAAGTTTTAAATGCTTGTCACTACATCTACAGGATTCCTTTGTCTTCTTGCTGCCTAAAACAGTATGTTTCCACTCCATGGCCTAAAATCTGTGTACAATGATAAGTAATTAATGATATTTGAACACAATGTTCACAAAGATTACCTAAGTTGGCCTTAACTCATAAAGTTGTTGAACCTGCCTCAAAGTGAAGTAATGATAAGTGCCAGCCTTTATCTCACCTCCTATTTTCCTATAATGCTTATCTTAGGAAACAGAAAACTTCAATAGCATTGAAAATACTAGAGAGAAGAGCAGCTCAGAATATGCATGTTCAGGTCATTACAGATGCTACTATTATCTTGTTATTCTGTGGTATCAATTCTTAAATCTGCTTCACTTGTATTGTTAAGAAGTTTGAGTTTTGATGATGATGATAACAGTAAATTTTGAAAACAGGAGTTAAGATACCGCAGAAAAGTGAAGAACCTCGAGTTACAAAAAAAACCCGAGCCAAAACAGCTTCAGAAGAGATTATCGTGTTTCCTCGTGATTTTGTCAGCTGACAAGTTCAGCTGGATCACATTGGATTCCTTGACTCAGAAAGCTGGCATCATTTTTTTATGTCAGTATTTTATGTGGTTGCAATAGGCATGCAGTAGGCATGCAGCAGTATAAAATGGAATGGAATTGTAATAATCGAAATATACTTACATGCAATAAAAGATCTGTGATGCTTGGCTAGAACTATGAATATTTAGGTACTATAGCAAGATACTCTTCAATAGTACTGCAATGGTTACTACTTCAGGATTCAGGCCATATCTTTATCAGATTGGGTGACTTGAGCGTTAGAGACTAAAATATTAAAAATAATTATTGAAGAATCAATTTTAAATGGAAACTGAAATCACTGAATTTTTAAGCACATGTTTTTATCTCTTCATTTGTATTTTTATAACTTTAACAGGTGTTCACTTAGGTACTTGTCTGTTTGTGAAAAAACTGTTAAAATGTTTGATTTGTATCTCTTAATATATCTGTTGAAATCCAAGCAACTATTTAGAAGCTGAGTCTGCTACTAGAATAAACTGTGAAAAGAACAGAATCCCAGTGTGGTAAAATTTAAATTTCACTACAAGATGAAGCTGATACTCCATACTTGTTCTGCTACATGAATATCAAAATGATTTTCATGTAGTAGGAGAGTCCTCTAAAAGAGATCTGGAGCCTACATTTCTGAAGCAGTCTCCCAACTTACTGATGATTTTGCAGACCAAGTTAAATTGTTACATTCAGAATTGTCTGGAAATGAAATTAATGTTTGCTAGATGTCTTCCTATCAGCTACAAACCAGGCTGCTGATCTTCTGAACTGTACTGTTTCAGTAACATTTAAGTCTGCCTAGCATATTATGGCACTCAATGGGTGGTTGGTTGAACCTTTTCCACTGTTAAAGCCACAACTCTCATTTCATATTTGATTAGTAATTACCTTTCAGTTCTAATGTGAAAAGCAGTAATATTTTTATTAAATAATTTAATTCTGTTTTCTTTGAAAAGGAGCTGGATTCATACACGTTTTACTTTAAAGACCTGATGGGCAATGATTTATTGTCATTTATTGTGAAAATATGAATGCTGCATTTGTGCTGCTCTTAGAAGGTTTATGTGAAGTCTGTCAAGGCCCAGTGTTAAATAGTAGCTGACTCCATAACTTTTTAAACTCCCATGAGCAGTTCTAAAGTTTTATTCCTTAGTATTTTTCTTTTGATTGAAAACAAGAACAGTTTGACTTCTGAAAGACTGAAGATTGAAACTATTTTGAAATTCTGCCTTTTTCACTTGAAACTTATTGATTATTGATAATAGGATCATATACAAAGAAAATGTGTTAGTCTTTTACTGATGTGCAGAATAACAATTGACATAATAAGTTAAATAATATTAGGTTTTACTGGGCTGGCATTGTAAATTGAATCTAATCGATGGAACTGGCAATTCTATTCAAGATTTTCTGTTAACCTCCTATATTACTCCTTTAAACAGAAAGCAGTTTAGAAGCCATTCTTAATAGCTAAGCAATGAAAATGTCTGGAGCTCTTTTAAAAGATTTTAGTTGATAGTTTGTTTTTTAAAACAGTAAATTGCCTTTGTTAGGTGTGATGTAAAATGAGGAGATCTAAACAATCTCTTCTTAAGAATGTTCTTTAGTATATGTTAGTATCAGTGCTACAACTTTATTAAAGATTGTATTATTTTAGAAATATGAGCCAGGAGAAGAAATGTAAACTACACAGAAAAATAATATATAATAAAACCACACATAGAGTGGTCAGAAAGGCTATAAAATGGCTATCTACAAATTACAGGCTAGGATGCAAATAAATTTTTGACTAATGCTCTCTGTCTTTCAGGCTGTCAAAATATACAAGGCAGTTGCATTTTATCATCTGCTAGTTGGCTTTATCATATTGATGAGCAAGTGCTCATTCTCTTCAGTTCATATGTCAGTAAATTTCCTAATACGATGTGACCTTATAAAATGTGTATCTATAAGGAAACAGTGGTATGAGTACTGCCATAATCCTCTGTTGTCTCACAGAATTAGTGCAGCTATTTAATAGTGTGCTATGCTAAAGATAACATGCCTTGTTTCTTTCACCTGGGAAAATGAGCTTTATACATAGGCGTGGGGAGGCATGGGGAAGCAGGGTTTGGATATTTTTGTGCATAGCACTGGAGACACTAATCTACAGAATCTTTTTCAACTTGCTATCTGAGAAAGTAATACAAAACAATGTTTCTCATTCAATCTAGCACCTGGAAACTATTAACATGGTGTGTACCCAAACAAAAATGTAAATTGTCTTCTTTTTCATGGAATAATTTAGATCTAATTGGAGCAGGTTTCTTGAAGGTAAACTCTTAGGGAGTTGCCGTAATGAATGTTGAAATCCAACATACCTAGCAACATGAAGTAAGGGAGACAGCTGGAAAACAAGTCAATTGGAGAATGAGATCCTATTTTCTAATATATTTATATAAATATATAAAACTCACTTCTCATGCAAAGTTGTTTGCTAACTGTAGGCTGTACTGAAAAAGAAATAAAATGTTTAAAATAAGAACTCTTACTGTTTTACACACCGAATGAAGTCTAGGCTCCTGATGTTGACTCTGGTCATTACCAGACCCTACGTGAAGGGTAGTGTTTCAGAGCAGAAATTTATCTTGAACTCTGCTCCGCTCTTAAATGCTTTAACACGTAAGAGTTATCTGCCTGCCAGAAAGTGAAGCAGCAGGATGAATTACCCCATGTTACTCACTAGACCCTTACTAATAGAAATATTCCTTAGTTAAATGTAATCTTTATCACTGATAAACTATGCAAGAAAAAATTTATCAACTGCAGAAGCAAGAAAGCACACAAATCCCTAGGGCTAGGATTTATTCACCAAACTCTAACATTGAGTAATATCTCTGATAAGACCATTTTTTCCTGACACTGAAGTTTCTCTTTTACTAAGGCTGTGTTCTAAATCCCCTCTTCCCCAAGTCCCACTCACAGACTAAATTAGCTCCAGCTGATCTTGACTGCTTCTGGTACATGATCTAGCTTGTTAAGAGTGTTCAGTACCTCTATACTGCATTTCAGCTTACCTTTAGGTGAGTCAGCAAAAGCTATTTAGATTTTTCCCTGCAGGATCAACTCCTGTAAATGTTGTCAGTGTTTCAGTTGCTTGTGTTTTTTATCTCCAATAGCCAAGGTCCCAAGGTAAAATTGGTTCACAAAATAGTTGTGGGAAAAGCTCATTATTGTTTAAATGAAAGAGCCAAAATAATATAATTTTGACGCTTCTTTTTACTTACTCCTTTGTACTGTATGCGGCCACTATCAGAGATCACCTCTTAGATGTTCCTGAAGTTTCTCAAAATCCAACTTTTTATGTTCCTCCCTCTTCCTGTTGACAGTGATATTCCTTGTTCCCAAAGCTTGCATTCACCTTTTTGCTCTATCCACCCAAATTCTGACTCTAGTTTCTGCTCCTTTCATCGTATGACTAATGCCTGCTAAACCCCATTACTGTCTTTGCAGAACAGAGGCTCATCATTTTTATCCATTTCTCTCTCCCTCCAGTCATGCTTTTCAAGTTCTTCCATAGACTATTTCATCTCTCACAAAATCTGTATTCTCTAGATAAGGCTCTCTGTATCACCCCACTTACAATCTTCACTGTCCTTTCTGTATCTGAGACATTGTTATATGCAATTTCCTACCACTTATTTCAGAAGCAGCTTTTGTTATGCCTTTTTCTCCTAATTTTTACCAAATTCTACTTATTTCAGTACTTGTCATCAGTGACCCTGTAGTGGTTGCTGGCATTTCACAGAAAATGCTTGTTCCAAGAACTAATAGAGCATGTCTTTCCAAACCGTGTGAAGAATCCTGTGTGCTCAGGTCTACATTCATCTTGCCTATATTAGACACACGACTGACTGGCCTAAACTCTGAATAGAGCTGCCCTATAGTCTCCCTCTTTGGCAGCTGCGGAAGAAAAACACTTTCTTTAGGATCTGAATTACTAGGTGAAGGTGTCTGTTTTGTTGGACTGGCAATAGGCATACAGTGGTTAGTCACTTTGTTTAGGTGCCTGAAGTGAGATAGAATGAGTATAGGTCTGGCCTTGATATATTAATGTATGGTAAACAATTACATTTTTGCACTGAACTAATCAATTTATTCTGTTCAAATAGTCTCAATACAGTTCAGTATGAACCTCATTACAGGAAAAAGGAAGAAAAATATTCTTTTAGACAAGTATTAAAGACAGAAATATAGTATTTGCAATATTAGCAAGCCAGTATTTTGGAGGAGGCATATTCCCAATTATTCAAAGTAGCAAGTGAAGTTAAGAGTTTCCCACAGTGAAGTAAATGCTATCTGAATTAACCATATGTCATGCTTGGTTTTTTTCCCCATTAATATAAGTGTGGAAATTTAGCTTACAGATATTCTAAATGTCACCTGGAAACAACAGTGCTGTGAGTGAAAGGCAGAAAGGGCAGGTTAAGTACTTGGAGGAGGTAGCCAGAGGGCGAAGTCCTATCAAACAAAGAAAATATCTGGATAAATTAATTGTAAAGTTTTCTTTCAATTTTTAAATTCTTCCTGGTCTTCACCTAAGATTTTATTATTGCTACTAAGTCCAACAGCTCTGAAAATAGCACACTTTGCCAGATATGAGCATTCTCTTCTGTTACAAATGCTTGTCATATAATTAGGCAACTTTTCCCAGAGATGTCTGAGGAAATGACGTATAATTAAAGTGAAACATGAGACCACAGAAGAGAGAGGGGAGAGTGAGAGCATATTTGTGTACAGCATGATTTATTGATTACAACACTCTGTTTATAAGTTTTGGGTTCTGTAATATGCTTCCAAACTGCTTTTGCTTCTCAGTTTCCATTTTTTCTGACTTTTCTGTTTGCTAAGGAATACCCTACAGAAGGAATGAGTGTTTGTTTTTCATTTATACTAGGTAGGGATTCTCAGTCTCAGTTTTCATCTTGAACTGGCTTTAAGTAGTGGAAAACATCAACAGACTTTACAGGACTTACAGTATCAAGTTCTGCTATGTTCACAGAATATATAAGGGCTCACGTGATCTTTAAAGCTTGGGGAAAAAAAAGTTCATTTTTCAACTAGATATATGGTGATCTAATTCTGGTCTTCTTTAGCTATCGCCATTTCAGAGAGGAAAAACAGATGTTCAGAGAGAACCTGTCTTCTGCTTTTTAGTTCCACTCAGTGCTATATAGCCTTTGAATGATATAGTATAAAATACAGTTATGTTGGTTGTATTGTAGCACTGATATTATGTTGGCCTTGAAATTTATTTGCACAGATTGATCAAAAGTGAATGTCAGAAAATCATGTGTCAGTTACAGCTAGAGATGTCTTAGAAGGGTTTTTTAAACCATTTAGGTTGATGAGAACTTTACATTTCTCTTTCACAAGTTGACCTGTTACATGGATCTTTCTGATGGCATGGTTGGATTGCTTCAGTCTGCTTGATTGTGTGCTGCCAAAAAGGTTCATCCGTCACCTGCAGCGAGAGCAGATTGCAGCAGAGTGAGTGTCTGCAGGTGTAGAATGGGAGATTCTGCTTCTCTGCAGCTTTGCTTTGTGAAATGAGTACCATGAACTGAGTTTCTTTTGTTTTGGAATAGTGTCTCCCTTTAAAATCTTCTCTGCAGAAGTCTAAGGCTTCAAAAATTTCCCCAGCTGTAGACCTCAATAAGGGGAGTTCTGCTGGTGAATCCACATAAGTCATAGCTCTCCATGGGAGCTTTGTGGCTCCTCTAGCCCAGTCTGTCTGCAAATACTGCCTGAGCACCTGGTGAGAATCTCCCTAAGCCTCCCTTCGGCAGGAACTAAAGCAGATCTGCCCCTTTACCAACCTTTTTGCAGGCTTTTGTTTGCAACGCTCCTGTCTTCTTATCTCTTATTATCACAATGATTACTTCTTTTAATAGGTTGGACAAATGTTTTTGTGAGGGTTGTCACAGGGAAAAAAACATGCTTAGTTCATGTAGTTTAAAACAAATAAGAGAAGTGGTGTATTGATTTGCTAACAACACATAATCAACGAGGAATCAGCAAGCTATAATTCAGGTCCAATATCAGCAATACAACAGAGAAACTACAATACCAGGCATTTACAAAATGTTAATAAGCACTTTTGTAAACACTTTCTATAATGAATCCCAAAAACTGTAATGCACCCCCTGCCCAGGCCATGTAGGTTGCCAGCATCCTTTCCCCTTCAGAGGGTGCAGGCTTCCACAGCCTTGGAGAGAGGGGAGATGTGGCTGCTTCAGCTTTGTGTTTGGCCACGTCACTCCCAGCTCTCCACGCACAAACTGGAGAGTACTCCATGGGTTGTTTAGGCAAAAAAGTGTGGGACCCCGAGTTCTGCACCCTGTGTAATGATTTTTCGTAAATGATGTTGCCGATTTAAACCAAAAATTCCTGGAAGGACAACCTTTAATAACCACAGCTGAAAATGTGCTTTGTATTCTTGTTCCACTGAATTTATAAATGCACACTGAAATAGCTTTCCCTGTAAGGCAAAATCTACATATTGCCTTTATTTATTTCATATTATTCATATTGATCAAACATTATGGCTTGAGAGAATGATTCTGAAAAGGTTTCATATAATTAGTATTATATAAGCTCAGTAGAAAGAACTGTTAGGAACAAGGTAACAGAAATAATACTAACAGCCTTTGCAAATGCTATGCAGATCTTTGATTTGCCTTTTACTGACTTTGCCCCTCTCTGCAAAAGGGTTCTCTGATGCTGAGAATAATACGGCATCCTTATTAATTCTGAAACATTTCTGGAAAAATGATAGCAAATAATCTTTGCCCATAATGCACTATCTCCGCATGGTGTTAAAGAAATAATCAATAATAACAAGACAAATGTGTAAGATCAGATGTGGGTAGTAGAGGAAAATTTTAAGAATTTTAAGATCAAAGAATAATTGCCAAATTAGAGTGTAAAAATTTCTGCATGGTATTTCTGTTAAGCTGTGCTATTTGAGGAATGTAAAACATGACTAACTACATCAGCAGGTGTGGTGTAGGTGTAGTGCAATTTTACACTGACATTTTTGCTGAAGCCTATAAAATATTATTATGTACTGGTTACTAATCTAGAGTAGACTTGATTAAAAATAATTGAAGGATCAGTTCTCTACTGAAAAATGCTTTTTGTGCTGGTCTGAGAAGAGGACAATTCTGCACTCAAAGTATCTTACTAACAGGAGGCTCATGTTGATAATGTAGATATTTACTTCTTAATTATTTGCTGCCTGAGTCAAATATATTTGCACTGACATCTCATCCCTCTCATTCAAATGCCTTCTGGTTGTTATATGATAAGATTTAATACCTTATGTTGACTTATTCTGCAAGGCAACACCAGAAAAGATTTTCCTAGTGTTGTGGTTTTACCCATCCAGCAACTAAGCACCATACAACTGCTTACTCACCCATCCCCCCTCCCCTGCAGTGGGAAGTAGTAGAGAATTGGAGGGTTAAGATAACTTGTGGGTTGAGATAAGAACAGTTTAATAATTGAAGTATTTTTGAAAATAATAATAATACTCATAATAAAAATTGTAATAATTATAAAGACAATAAAATACTAAACCAAAACAGGGTTATGAGAAAACAAGTGATACAATTGCTCACCACCTGCTGACAGATGCCCAGCCAGTCTCTGAGCAGCAATCACCTCCACCAGTCAAGTCTCTCCAGTTTATGTATTGAACATGACATCTGATGGCATGGAATATCTCCAGGTCAGCTGTCCTGGCTGTGTCTCACGACAAGGACAGCATGGGAAACAAACAAAAGTCTTGGCTTAATGTAAACATTGCTTGACAAGAACTAAAGCATTGGTGTGTGATCATATTGCTCTTAGCACAAATCCAAAACATAGTCTTAAACTAGCTGCTATGAAGAAAATTAACTCTACTTCAGCTAAAACCCAGCACACTAGCTAAAACTAACTTCCTCACATCCTTCCCTAACTATTTTCCTACAACTAAAGGTAGTTCTAGTGGAATGTGTGGAAGCACTTTCAGAGTTGTAGCCAAAGACCAAAAACTAGTACCAAAAATAACTAACTGGAGCCAAAAAGGGCAGACTCCAATCTTCCGTCATATAGTGTTGAAAATGTTGAGTAACTCATTAACAGGAAGACATGTATTTATTTACTCTTAAGAAACTAAGAGTAAAATATAATTTCAATGAATTCTTAGAGGCATGTAGAAAAACTTTCATCCATGTTTGAATACTTCCAAGTGATCAGGAAAAGGTGCACAGTCTTCAAAAGGCATACTATAGGTAAGTTACGAAGAGAGTACTGCATAATATGAAAAGATAGTCCTGCCATTCACTCACAATAATGACTTACTGTATTTCATTCTATCTCTTTTGGGTCACTAAATACAAAAGAAAATGATTGTTTGAAGAATATAAAAAATAAAAATCCTCAAAAAAACCCCAAATCAAAATTGAAAACTTTTGCTGTCACATATTAATCTTTCTGTAGATTCTGCAACTCTTGACCTTATGTGCTATGTCATAAAATTGTCTTAGAGATACAAATTGAATTATGCGGCACAACTTATCATAGATCTAGACGTAATCCATATAATCAGTATTCTTTAAAATAAGAATGATAACATGTATGAATTAAATGTATAAGGATTTCTCCGTATTAATTTAATTTTCTATGTTCAGTTATTAAAGTAATCAACAGACAAAGAAATAACTCTGTAAACCACGTTGTACCTGAATAGCTTATTTCAGGGAACCTTCTGCATGGGTAATTTTTTCCTACGTGTTGAAGAAGTAAAAATGAACACTTGAATAAGAAAGAATGTTATTTCTCAGCAGTTGTTTCAGAAATGGTTGAGAACTATACTTGACCCTGTAATAACAAAGAACATTTTGAACAGGAAAATTTCTTCTTTTCTTTTGTATGAAATGAAAGAAAGCACATAAAGGTGACAACTGCAGAACCAGCTCTGTCAGAGGGCAACAGAATAATGTTTCTAGTGTGAATAATGGCTCTTTTGATGGGACTGAGACCCTTTCTGACTTCTATGCTCACTGTGCAGCCACTGTTATGTGCTGCAGACACAGTTTAACAACTAACATGAATGCTGGTGGCAGCATCGTCACAGAATAATACCACAAAAACTATCTAAATTCGTGGTAGCTGGACTGTTAGTTGCATGATGCACTGTCCTCTCAAGGCTAGACTTACTGTTAACTGGCTAGAGCAGTTTGTCATGTGTAAACTATTTAGTGGTCACTACTAAAATAACATACTTCTGTAAAAGAAGAGCTATGCGATCCTGTCGTACTGTGGACCGGTACAGATTTTTAAGCTAGCCCACTATGGTGCAAGAGCATAGCTGAACAACCCTGGCTGGATTGCTCCCCTTTTTTTTCCTTTGGTGGAGGGTCCACTTTCTGGAAATTATCTCAGTGGAGTTTCAAGTGGCAGCTGTAGTGATTGTGAATTCACCACAGTCATTGACTTTACTCTGGGTGATTTTATATGCAGAAATAACCTTTATATTAGTAATGCTGGTAGCTACCTGAATGACAGCAGAGATTAGAATAGAGTACGTTATGTACAGTTGCATTCCCTCTTAAATACTAAGAAAAAACATCTGAGGAAGAGGAACAAGAGAGAAAACACAGTGAGGAGAGAAGATGGAACGTGAAAGTCTCTGTACCACAGAAAATGTGTTTTGGTTGACATGCTTTAGTATCTATATGGTAGTTTTACTTTGTAATGCTTAAGTGGCTTCTGGTAGAGGAGATAATTCATGTATGAGACAACAGTAGAACAGAAATGGGAATAGATATCTCTTTGTGTAAGAATTCTCAAATAATCTTACTCTAGACAAAACACCTCTTAGTAGGATTTTCCAGAAACATTTAAGATGCTGGCTACCAGGTAGGAATCATATGATCAGAAAACACTCAGCCATGGTCTGAGATACTGCAGACCAGGTGTCATTTCTGAAGGTGGTGTTCCTGGCTCAGGTGTGGCCACTCTGTGGAAGAAGAAAGTTTAGATGTGGGTATGAGTCATGCTGGGCCAAGTGGCCTCCAGACCAGATAGTAGTCACCCAAACCCTGCTCTTTATCATAATCCCTAACTGAGCTGCTGGATTTTGATGTTTTCACAGCCATGGAATGGATGAGACAGCGGTACCCACACCCAAGATATAATTTATTCTGAAAATGTATGTATATATATACATAAGAGTTATAAATAGTGGTGTGCTGTTTGGTGTTTATGCCTTCCTTTAACCTCTGTCAATCAGCAAATGGAGAGTTGACCACTGGGGAATTAATTTCCTAACTTGACATATATTTCTTGTGACTCTACCCTGCACACTTGGAACCATCCTTCTAAAAGAAGTTTGGGCTTGTGAAAGGTAATTGAAAGGCAAAGGTAAAAAATATTTTCTATACTTAGGGATGACTCTGAATCAAAATCCTCAATCTAAACATCTTTAAACTCTTCAGACTGATAAAGCACATTCTTTTCAGAGGATGTTTCTACAGAAGAGATTCTTTTATTCTTTGGAATGTCACTTTAAAAAATACCCTAAACTCACCACAAATATAACACATTCATTTTTGTTGAATAGTTGGCACACTATTTCAAAAAGCTCCTTGCCTAATAATTAATGATTCTATTTAATAAAATAAAAAAGAGTAAAAATAAAGCATTATCTTCTCCAGTAGTCATTTCTCCTGTCTGTGCTCTCATAGCTTATAGTAAGTGTTTACTGGTTTAAAAACTGACAGTTCAAATCTAGCACAAACCCGAGTGGCACTAACAAGCAAATTGTTTCCATTTCTGAAACCTATTGTAGTAATTGCTACTGACTTGAGAGACATTCCCTAGGCAAGAGCAGTAATGATAATTTGGTAACTTTCTTTTAAGTAGATTTCGTTTACAACAGCTAGCAGATATTTCTGCCTTCAGGACTGAGGAGAAGTTTATGGACTGCAGTAATAGCTTCTCACTTTTAATTTTTCAGAAGAGGTTGCTTTCGTAGTGAGAAAACAGTCCTATGTTTTCCAAATGTTATTTCTTAATCTTTAACATGAATATCTATATTTTTCAACCCTGATCTTTTGTAAGACTCCCAAAAATACACATGACAAAATCCTTGTCAAAATTTCCAGCATTTCCAACTTTTCTATTAAATGTTTCATACTAGAAAATCAACAGGGGCAGCTTTATTTTTCTCAGGAGGACTGTGCTTTATCATGTCCCAGTTGTTGATGACAACTTGTTAATTTATTATTCACTGCTAGACCGGAGCATTTAAAGTGTCATATTTGGGGAGCAAGACCAAGTTGTAAAAAGCAACATAGAGCAAAAGACAACCTCTGTATTAATAGTTTATAAATCAATGCTAGTACCAGTGAGAACTTAACATGCTTTTACTCTCCTTTTCTGTTTTGTTTTAAGAACTCAAGAGTCTTTAACAGATTGGACTTCTTAAGAACCCCAGTTTAGTTTAGCACTAAAAAACCCATAAACTGTTTGAAATTACAAAGGATCTTAACATAATGGGCAAATATGTTTGTAAGTGTTCATAAAGCAAATGTGAATTTGAAATTTGGCTTTTAATTTATACCTAAATAATTTTAAAAGTAAAAAAAAAAATAAAAAAAATTTCCATATTACAATTATACAATGTATTATGTGCTTCTGTGGTTTTTGGAAAACTGACCCTGGATGATCTTTCCCTTCCACAGGAGTCTTAATTGACACAGCAGGTGAAATTCTTGCGGTAGTCAGTTACCAATCCTCATTGCTGTGTCGAGTGATTACTTAAAACCAGATACAAGTAGATGTGTTAAACATTTTTTTGTGAGGCCTAAGAACTTGAGCTCTTTTTTCTTATACCCATGTGCTACTATAGCAAATGAGAAATATTTCTGTAAATAGTGTATGAATACGAAGAAGTAAAACTAAAGAAAAATGAGAATGGATATATAAAACCTAGTATAGAATGTGATCTGCTTGTTTTATGAAAACTGTTACAACATGAATTTTGACACTGATTTATAAGAACCAAACCGTGTGTTGATAGTCTGGAGTGCATTAATAAAAACAGTGCAGGGAGAAATCTAAGTAAACAATTAAAAGACAAGTGTAGGTGGCTCAAAACTGGGTTAAATGTTTAAATTAATAGACTGGTTTAATTGCTAAATGTCATTTGCTCATTTCTTCTTATGATGCTTATAAAGCAGACACCACTTTCCAGCCTGTTGTGTTTACTTGTGTTCTACACTTAAACAAATAAACTGCATGGGCTCTCAGTTGAGCAGATTTTCTGGAAGAATATTTTGGGCATCCCAGTGTTTTCTGCCAGCAGTACTGATTATTTCTTGAAATTGGAGCATTTATAGCAGGGATGCCTACCTCCTGCAGACCTTTATGTAAAGCAAGTACTGGAAAAATAATCCTTTCAAGGAAGGGGCATAAAAATTGTCATTTCACATCTTTATGTTTGAACCCAAATACTTCTTGGATTGTTTTGTCTCTGTCACATTCTTGTTAGTTTAGTACATCAAGGGCATAGAAACTGGAATGGCACCTGAAGAAGTTATTAATATCAAGAAAACTATCAACCTATTTCTCAACAAAGTTTGTTCTTCAAGTTCAGTTAGTACTTAGCGGTAATTGAAGGCAACCTTTAAGCTTTTCAGTCACATAATACCTAGCATTTTCAGAAAAATTCAGAAAGATTCAGACACTTCTTATTAAATGTACTAATTCTAGAGAGGGCTTTTATTAAATTGTCTCCACCTACTCTTTTTTAACTAAAGTAAGAGGGATGTAATGCAGATTTTTTGAAACATATCACAAAGAAATTTATGCGACCATAAACTTGCTAGAAACAAGTGTATTGTTTTAAGCCCTTTACTTCTTATCTCTCTTTTTTTCAGTCACACTCTCTTGTTCTCCCTTCTCGTTCTTGAATAAGATATCTAAATGGAAGACTTCTTATTCACAGTGATTCCAGTTACCTTTGGGTAACTGGTGTAATTTCTGTGGAAGAATATAACAGAATAACTCAATTTTCTACTTTCCTTCTTGTACTTCAGTACCTCAGTGAACTATCCAATTGCTCTTCCTGTTGAGTGGAAATCCTGAAATGGACTGTTTGTATTGCAGTCAAAATTATTCTTGGTAAAAACAGCAGTCTTCAAATTTAGAACAGTAGGATCAGCAGCATCTCATTTTCAGAAAAGATTAGTTATAATAATATGAAAAAGTTACTGTTATATTAACAACTGAAAGACAAACTCTGGCTGACTTGAAACTGAATTCTGCATATAAAATGGTTCTACCCTGTAAGTAAACTATAGGACTGGATATCTGCTGTTGATGATAACTGCGTGATGTGAGGATACGTTTTCTACTTATTTCCTCTCAGTCTCAACATTTTTTGCACACATGTAGGTCTAAAAAAATGAAAACAGTGTATCTTCCAGCTGGTCATTTTTTTACTGGGAGCAATCTGCACAGATTTACAAAGGGGAAGTCATGCCTCGACCAACCTGATAGTCTTCTGCAAAGAGATGACTGGTGTGGTGAATAAGGGGAGAGCAGTGGATGTTGTTTATCTTAATGTTAGCAAGGTTTTTGACACTGACTCCAATAACATTCACCTTGACAAACTGATGAAGTATGGGCTGGAAATATGGATAGTGTGATGGACTGAAACCTGGTTGAACAGACAGTCTCAGAGGGTTGTGATCAGTTGCAAAAAGACCAGTCATCAGTGGTATACCCTAGAGGTTGATACTCTGACCACTACTGTTTGTCATCTACATTAATGACCTCAGAGATTTTGTGATCTTTGATATTTTTGAGATGTTATCAGTGAAAAAAATGTTCACCTAAATTAAGAGTGTATTTCAGAGATCTTTCCATGCTAGGGACTTTATGTTTGTTATGTAAGCAGGTGTTTTCAATCCAAGACAACAAAATAGTTTGAAAATTAAATTATAAAACAATGATATCTATTTAAAATGTCCAAAACATATATTAAACTTTAAGAATTAAGCAATCAGAAGATGGAAAAATTCGGTTAAGTTTATCAGTGCAATTTTAAATTCTGCAACTTTGTTAACCTCATTGTGGATATACATTTTTGTATGATGCGTTAATTACAAGTTTATGTTCTATCAGTGACTGTCACACATGTATTTGACAATACTAAAAATCAGCATATGTACTTGGTTTCAGTATGGTGCAATTCCAGTATTAGAAGAAAAATACGCTCAAATAGAGACTGCCTTCAGCCTGTAGATTTTTACTATTTTTACGTATTCTCTTTCTTTTTCTCCTTACTTCTTTCATTTGTCCCACACAAATTATTTCAGTCACCTTACTGCTATAGAGTCATCTTCTGGGCTGGCTTTATATATTGGTGCACTTTCAGGAAATTAGGGTTGGGAATCAGGAAGTCAGAAGACCATTTAGAATCTACTTCAGATTCAGCCACATAAATGTAGATGTTTACATGTGTACTAGATGTATAAACTCTCATTACAGTCAATGCAAAGCTTGTTCATAGAACTTGTGGACCCTACAATCACTGTACCTGCTGGCTAACAGTTTGTGCCCACTCCCTAGATTTTATTGTTTACCTAGATGTCTATTGCCTATAATGGGAGCTTACACAACATGCCCACCTGGACATAAAGGGTTACTTGTATGTATCTTGATCTTGAGATGAATCCCATCCCTGGAGATCATATCTCAGAAGCTATAACATTATGTTAATATGGCTAGGAATATCAACTATGTCTCTTCCAATTTTTGACATAAAGAACTGGGATTCCTTCAGAACTGCTTTATGGCTGTGGATTTACTTAAACTCTGTGAGAACTCATTTTGGTGATGGTGCCTCATGCCTTGCTTACTTACCCTACTCTTCATTCCTCTGTGCAGTCCTTTCCTAATCGCTCTAAATGAATTCTGGTCTGTCCCTAACTTTTTTTATTAGTCTGGAAAATTACTTGTTTATTCTTTCTTTTTCACCATAGGTTTATTATGTATTCTTCCTTATAGGTGTTAAAGCATGAATACCTTTAAGACATCTAGTCTCTGTGTACCATTATGTTCTATTTAATCTTTCTTTCTTTGTTCTGCCTCAAGATGCACCCCTAAGATTGCCATGTGTTATCCCTGGTATACTCAGTGTGTGTTGTATGAAACATTATTTAGCACAGGCTCTTGCAAAAAAAAAAAAAAAGTGCAAAACTCTCAGTTTAAAACCTTCTGTCATTCATTTGGACTTGCATACTATGCACTTGAGGGCTGGTTTGTTGCTACCTAAGAAAAAAAAATGTGCCTTTTACAAATGAGAACATTGATATATGACAGCATATTGAAAGATTCAAATGAAGATTGAGTACCTGTATTTTTATCCTGAAACATCTATATGATATCAGTGGCAGCTGAGCTAGCTTGATGGGCTGACCTTATTCAGTTTACCTCATAGTGGAACTCCAATTCTTTGCCCCCCGCTAGGCTTCTGTCTTGATAAAAGTAATGTGCATTAATAATTTGCAGTGAAAAAGTCTTACATCCTGTTTTTAAGTAGAGAAGACTAATCCTTGATGCTCAGCTGGGAGAGACTGGAGTAATGACAGGGTTATCATCTGACTTTCAGAACCTGCATCCTCTGACAGCCAGAAATGAGAGAATATCCACAGCCTGGTTTGTTAAACATCCTGAAAGAGGCAATGCATCCCTGGAGCAAAGTCTGCTTTTCCTCTCCCTCCCCTTTTTCCCAGACATATTGGTTTACTGATGAAAGTATTCAGTCAGTGCTAACAAAGGGTGAGTAGGAATTATTTCAAAATGGTTATGCCTCAAACTGTTTTTCATGCCTTGGGAAGGTCACTATGCCTCTGGACATTACTGGTGGGCTTTTGTTTCTAACTCAGCTTTGCAGCTCTACCTTATGAAGTTATTGTAGACACTAAAACATGGCCAAGTTTTCTAACTTCGGGCAATTTTTTTTCCAAGGTAATTTGCCTTCATTTCCACTTACAACAGGGTACTGAAATTTCTTGACGTTCAGCTCCTCTAGACTGAGAGCTCAGAGTGCTAAACTATATGATTAAACAAAAAGACCCCTGGGGATCTGGGGAACTGTGGCAGGGGGAGGCACCCCAAGAAGCTAATCATTGCTAATGGAGTACCCTGACCTGACACTCCCACCACCACCCACCGGGAGTGATCAGTCCCTGGGCCTTGTGGGAAACCCACCCAGAGAAGAAGTCAGCCCAAAAAAACTGCCTCCTCTGAATGTCTTGTAGACTACAGGGAGTTGCTGTCTACAAGGTACAGGGACTATTGGATGCAGGGGTAAGATAATTTTGGGATTGTGTAAAATTCACTATCAGATGTTTTGAAGGTAATGTGGGGGCTGTGTGACACTTGGGATGTTTAGTGAATGGAGAAGTAGAGCAAGGGAGGGGCTTGACTGTATTGGGGAGGAACAAGTGTGGGGAAAATAAAAGGAAAGGGTAAAAGGAGCAGGGCTGGGCCATTCATGCTGTTCATGTTTGTGTAGATGTTCTTTTTGTTTAGGTGGATGCCATAAAGACCCTGTTTTCTGTCTGTGCTGGTCTGTGTTTCTGACCATGTGTTTAAAGTGTGTGTGTGCATAGGAATGCATGTGTATGTGTTGGGTTTAGCCTTGACACTGCCTGGAGCTGGGGACATAACACTGGCAATCCCACATCTACATGGCTAGGTTGGGAGTACTTTCTGGGTCCTGTTGATCTCTGGTTGGGCAATCTCTAATAACACAGACAGTAACAAATTAGTGTGTATCAGCCGAGTATGATCTGCTTGTAATCCACAGCCCTGGGAAAGTAAAAATGACTCACAATTCCCACTGAAAATACTTGAAGAAAATGCATTTCACTCACATTTCAGTTCTTCTAGTTGATAATTTTTTTAAGATCTCTACAGTTACCTGAAATAAAGTGTGAATTACTTTTATTGGGAATAATTCTGGTGATGAGGCTGAACAGGAGTAATCCCATCATCTGCAACAAAGATGGAAAAAGCCAGATAAACAGAAAACATTTTTTTTTCCTTAAAAAGTGCAAGTCACTTCTCACAAGGCCATAGCAGATATAAATATGCAAATATCTAGAGGTTTATTGTTGTCTTTTATAAAATGTAAATAAAGTTTGGAGCATTCCTTCTTAGCATTTTCTTTTTCTTTCTGTGTTGAGCTCATGGGGTCTGGAGGTCAAGTTACCAGTGTGTTTTTAAACTGCACACAATTACCCTCAACCCTGTAAAGCATTGCACAGCGGGAGAGTATTTATGACCTGTCACAATGAAAGCCACTGTCTTATGCAGCCCAACAGGAGTCCAGATATAATGCAGTGGCTATGAAGAATATGAAGGTACAATGTAGGGATAACATATTTAAACATCACATTACTACACCTTTGAACATAACTTTTTCCAATCCATATTTTCCACTCAGAAGTTAAGCTGCATGTGTCCTCAGCAGGTTGCTGAAGTAGAAATTCTATTTATCTACTACCTATTATTTTCTTAGCAAAATTATCATCCTACATTCCATTATTTGGAGGGATTATTAACCTTAACTACTGAGATCCAAGGGCACTTCACAAGGTATTGCACATTTAGTCCTCATGGTGTCTGACAATTTGTTTTAATTTTTTTTTTCTTTTAGGAACAACCTATCGTATAATTTTACATTAACTTCAAAATAAGTCTTCATGCAACAAAAGTTGTCCAAGTTATATATATAATGAAATATATTTCACACGATGTGAAAATAAAAAAGCTATTAAAGCATATCAGAAAGAGATATTTTGCTCGATAGCATAGCCCTTTCAAAATACGCAAATACATGTTAGTATGATAAATGCAACAAAGAATTTTAGTTTCATTTAATGACTTTCTGAAAACACTTTTCCACCAATAGTATAATTTTTGTTGCTCGAATAAGAAATATGAAGGGTATTAAAATTAAAAATTATAAAAGTAAAGGGGAATATAATAAAGTGTGTTCTCAATTTCTTTTCTCTCATTTTGATATTATCTTGCTGATGTCTTTCTCTTTTTGTTTTCCATCTTGCAGATTTTCAAAAGTGATTTCTTGGTTCTACTTTTTGGGTGCTTCATAAGAAACACTTTTCATGAAGCTCTTATTTTCCCCTTCCCCCCCCATCCTACCAGGAATCTAATGAATATCCATCTTATGAAAAACTAACATTTTAAAATTGTAAATCCCAAATTATGACATACTTTTAAAGTGTCAGAGTGTGTAAATTTTTTTCACATTATTTCTGATATCAGAGAAGCTTGTTGATATGAGTATTTCTTTATGCATTTGTCTGATTTCCATCATGCCCATGATTAGTATAAAGACTTTAGCATCAAAGTGCATTGCATACTAGCCAAGCTGTCAATGGTTTAGAGTCAATCAAGTAAATATCCTACAATGCTAAACACTCTCTTTAATTTACAAGGAGATAGAATATCTGTTAATGATTTTATCTCAGCAGACTAACAACTTTGGATCAATGTCAGCTGTCACTTGATTAATTACAAATATAAGGCAGCTGATCACAGAAATTTTCCACTTTTTCCCCTTAGTATTTGTATTAGTTTGTATCAATTAGTCATAGTCACTCAACAGATGCATATGATGAAGTCAGCAAAGCAAACCTTAGCAGGTTGTTAAAAAATGGGTAAAATAAATAGGAGTTGTTTAATGCAGTTGTTATGGTTTAAGGGTTACCAGCCTGAAAGGGAAGGACAGGTGGTCTCTGTAGGGCCCTTGGGGGTCAGAGATCACTACTGTTCCCTCCCCTTTCTGGCCACAGTCTATAAAAAACCGTGGTTTTCGCGGGCTTTTCCTGGCTTTCCTGGGCTGTTTCCTGTCGCATCTCGGGACGGCTGGGCCTAGCTCCACGTGCTCGGCAGCATCCACCACCATCCGCTCCCGGCACCACTGCGGTCCTTGGTGACAAGTCACAGCAGTCGCAGCGGCCACGAGGCACTGCTTGGACATTTCCACTCGGGACTACTGGGATCGAGTTTTCTATATAAATATCCTTTGTCCCTTATTAATTCCCTTTTCCTTTCCCCTGTTGTTTTCGTTAAACTTGTTACAGTCTTAACTTCTAACCTTGTGTGGAGCATTTTCTTTTCTATTCTCTCTCTATCCCCTTTTCTTAATCCTCCCCCTGGGAGGGGTAGGGGCAATAGAGAGAAAATCCTGCTCTCTCTCTCTCTGACCCTAAAACGGAGACAGCAGTATGTAGAAAAAAGATAGCAAAGACATTTCTATTTTTGAAATTAACATTTTAATCACTTTGTTAACTTGGGATTGGTATTATTTTGCCTTTAAATTGCAATGACATTACTTGTGTTAATGACGTTGATCCTTCTTATCACTACCTGGTTAATAACTTTTCCTTATATTTTTCTTAATTGTATCTGACTTAATTTAGCAATGTAGGATACAGTGATTTTTTTCCCCCATCATAAGTATTATGCTTAAAACTACATTACATGTTCAGTGACAAAACCCAGCTTTTGTTCCATTACTGCAAGTAGCATTTTGCAGGTCACTCTGGTACAGCATATGTAGCATTATTCTGGATTCTTTGGGGCACTGCCTATTTGCTGCTGATCAGAGACGTCAAGAGTAAGAAGGAAAACTATGGAGGAAAATAGCACAGGCTTCAGGGCTGGTGTTTTGCAGCACTGCAGTGGCACAGCTAAGTGCCTCCCATCCCGCAGAGGGGGCTCAAGCACCCATCCTTTGTCTGCAGAGTTTACCTCTTCTGGGATTGCATGGTTCCTCATCGCATGCTCTCAATGTCTGCTCAGAGATACCTAGTGCACCTGGCTGCTCCTAAAGCTTTAGGTGAAGCACTGGTTTCCTGAATGCCTGACCGAGATGTGCCTCATCAGAAAAGTAAACTGCTACATCGAAAACAGAGACAAGTTTGAGGTAAAAGTAAGTAGGAAAAGAGGTGAATTTTAAGAAGGTTTTTTTTTTTCTCTAAAACATTTTCCTGGTTGACAACGCTTGCTTTTAAATATTTGAATCAACTGGCTGGCTTCTATAGCTTTGTAAATGAAATGGTTATGATATGACTATGCTGAATGAAATGCTTATTTAACCAGTCCAACTCTTAATAGTTAAATATGACCTGCTGGGTGGAAGCTCTCTTTTGTAAGAGACCAGGTGTAACTGTTGGTATTTCAGTCTCTTTCAACTTTCACTTAAAAAGCGAGATATCTTACTCCCTAAATAGGAAGGATTAGCATCCTAGACATGAATTCAGTGTACATATCCATATGCATCCTTGATGTTATCTAGCTGGTAATTTTAGGAGGAACTCCTAATGATTGATCCAAGCACCACCCAAATGCATTCTTTCCATTCCTAGACAATCACAGAACTATCTGTCTGCTGCTGACAGTCTCCTACTGACTTGTTCCTTCCTTTCTCGATTATGACATCCCTTACTACATTTTGCAAAGATGCCAACAGACACAGAATGTCTCATTATGAAGAGGTGAATGACTGCAGGTAATCTGTCCTTAACAAACATATACAAAACTTGTCTGTATAATCTGCCTCATTGTCAGAATGCTTTGCAAGAATGGAGCAGCTGCCACACCCATATGTGTAAAACAAACACAACTCAGTCATGCATTTTCTCTTACACTCTACAAGGAATGAGAAAGTGTGAGATTTCTGTTGGGATTGTTGTTGTTAGGTACAAGGCAGGATTGTAACACTGGTGTGGAAGTAATGGAAATAGTTCAGACTTAAATATTGGAAGTGTTTTTTGTTGTGTGTTTGTTTGGTTGGTTTTTTGTTTTTAGCTTGCTTGTTTATTTGTTTTCTTGAGGAACAACACAAGAGACCTCCTTCACAGACATCTGGATAAGGAGCTGATGTTTGCACTAAGGGAACAGAGCCTGATGGGTGGAAAAACTTTTTGCAGATTGTTGAACATTAGAAATTCTGGATTAAAGCATAAAAAATGTTATTGTTTCAAAAAAAAAAAGAGTGTATCCTCAAGTATTTATAATGAAGAAATACGTCTGAGAATACAGGGTGGGAAGATACCTTTCTTCAAACTGGGGTGACAGCAGTTAATCTTCCCCATTTATTCTTTCTCACAGTGCATGATACAACTCAGTCTAATTGTGTTGGAAGTAAAATTAAAAGACAGATAAAGAAAGAATTAAAAGCTGATAATTTTACACTTAATATTCAGTCAAGTGACAGAAATCACTGTTATGGGCTTACAGAGGGTCAAGAGCTTAGAAGCGGTCAAAAGAAATTAGATATTTTTATGGATAAGGTTATCTATGGTAGTTACACTAGCTGTGATAAAAACACACAGAGCAGGCAAACCTTATGGCTTATGTCAGGAGTTGAGATACCCACTGCACAGATTGCAGGACCATAGAGTTAAAACCTTTGCCACTGTGGGAGCTTTCTGCTTATCTTGACTGCTGGGCTGAGCTAGGAGCACCATTGCTCTGACTTGGTATGTCACATTTTGCACAAGTTTTACACTGCCACAATGCAGTGAGGATGAGCGGTGGTTTTTGTATGTGAGGGAGACGAAAGTTGTGTATTTTCAGCCAGTAAACTGCGCAGCACACACACAACAGGTCTCTGAATAGCAGGCAGCTAACACCTGCTTTTGTCATTTCAACCAAAAATTAACCGTTTGCCATTTGGACTAAAACTGCATAGTGCTTATTGTAGATTTTTTTTTTTTTACCATTCTGTAACTGCTACAATTGCTTTAAGAGCTTTTAATATCTGAGCTTATAAACCACCTTAAAATGAGGAGTGACATATTTCAGTTACAAATGAGTGACCCCAGTCTTGTTTATTGATGGCATATTGCTCCATTATTTTAGCATTGTTCATTAAGGCTTTACTTCAAAACATTTTCTTTTAGATTAGATTTTTTCATTTGAATAACTTCCTTTCCTTTAAAACTTTCCCTTTATATGTTAAAGTAAATAGTATTGAAATCCTCCAAACCCCTTAATGTACTCCTATAAGCCTCTTTATAGGACTGTGGAAAAGCTATGTAATTCTGCAATATATTTGCTTTTGAAAATTAGTGTTTCTACAAACACTGTGATAAACATTCTCAAAGCTTTTTCTAACTCTGCTATTCTTCCTTCCTGGCTGGATGGTTTTATGAACAGATAACACTGGTATGAAAACTAAAGCTCTCAGATCAAATTTTTGTAGCACAGATTGGTACATGCTCTTTAAAATTTTATTTCCCGCAATGGATACTGAAGCTTTAAATATTAATGTGATTTTAATATTGCATAGAAAAAGACAGAAGGTTGAGACCTTCTTATATCTTAATATAATTCCTACATAGTACAAAACAGTTATGTACTATCAAGACTTGATTTAGCTAGTGGCACGTCAATGAAAAGTAACAAATCTGAATGCAGTGCCATGAAGAATGTTGAGTTACTCTTTCATTATTCACTCCAAGCTCATAACTTCAGTGGCATACAAGGCATGAAATGCATTGTCAGAAATATATAGTTCAGAATGCAGTACCATTAAATATTTTATCCAATTGGCAATGGTGCTGCAAAAAGACTGAACATTAAACTAAGCCCTGTTCTTAAAAAAAAAATAAATTACTTTGCACTGTGCTTTCCAGTTCTGTTTCTACAAATAGAAGTTTTCTGTCAGCAATTTAAGTAAAGTGAAGCAAGTCTCTCTCTCTCTTTGTCCCTCTGTCTTTTTTTTGGTGAGTATACAGGAGAAAATCTCTACCTCTGTGGAGAGGCTGCTGAAGTCCCTAAAACATGAAAGGGAACTCTTCACTCTGACTACTGGTATGTGGATTTGACCTCTAGTTAGCAATTATTTTCTTATTAGGTAATTAGAATATTTTCTTAGATTGATAGGCAGGAAGGAAAT
Organism: Mesitornis unicolor; assembly: GCF_000695765.1. Lineage (NCBI taxonomy): Eukaryota > Metazoa > Chordata > Aves > Mesitornithiformes > Mesitornithidae > Mesitornis > Mesitornis unicolor. The sequence goes on along the minus strand of NW_010206360.1, from coordinate 103,611 downwards.
TCTGAGTTACAAAATGTGATATGTAGACCATTCAATGGAGAGATAACATACCATGTTTTCCAGTACTTAAAGGGGGGGATACAGGAAAGGTGCTGCAGTTGTTCATGTAATAAAGGTGGAACATGGAGTGAGAGGTCTTCTTTTTTACTAGCTAAATACTTTTTCTAGCTTTGAAAATAAAGGCTAACATCTCAAAACTACAATTCCTTTTACTGTTCTCATTTATTGAGTTTTTGCTTCCCAACAGCTAGCTGTAATGTAACATTCAATTAGTGTGAATTAGCAGACATTATAGATTGTGAGAAAGTTGATTATAGGGGTTTTTTAGGTAGGATGCAGCTGACCAAATTTTTATAAAACTAAGGGTGACTTTGTCAACAGCTTACCTTGGTGGCAGATATACTTTGTGTTGGGCAATGATTCTCTAGGTAGCATATTGTTCTATCTGCATTACTGTATTAGTAAATCAAGTATTGCTGTTCCCGAGTTCAGGAGCTCTTGATTAATACTCAGTAAATGAAAGACCTTTTTGAGGGCTTGGGGGAGAACTTTATTTCAAAGTTATTGTAAGGCTTTTTGCTTGTACAACATTTTTGCCAGGTCAGAAGTCTGCAGGGGAGATTATAGGAAGCTGACATTTGTATTGTTTATAGAGGGATGAAAACTAGTTTTAAACAAACACCCCTCCAGCCTTGGTGCATGAATCTATTGCCTATGCAGACATATTAGGTGCATGGGGCAAGGATTTCATTTCACTGCATCAGAAGCAATGAATTCCTACCTTGTCATTGCAATTTTTCACACGTTTTCAAGTTTGTCTGTTTTCAATATCCAAGTAAACTCATCACTTCAACCTACTGCCACAGGCTGAAAAAGACAGCAACAAACCTCAGCTGAGATTCACACCTAATGAAAACATAAAAGGTGGAGTTAATAATCACAGCCATTAAAATGAGTCCTTTACCCATGGGCTTTGCATGTTTTGGAACAAGCTGAGACAATGACACGAAATTGCTTTTCCCTCCTTTGTGGTTGATCTCGTTTGTAGTCACTGGGGAATTTTCCAACAGAAAAATACTCTGGATGAGTACAACTTCAGTAGCACTTTTGAACATCTCTAATACCTGCTATGGTTTTCCTAGCTAGTGGGCTAGTCCTACATTTTCTGATCAGAGTTTAGACAACAGGCTAGATGGCTTATTGCAGCAGTACACACAGAACCCAAGTACCAATCTATTTGATGTGATTGGAAGCATGAAAATGGGTGTACTTTTCTATAAGCACGTGTTAGCAATTTAAATACATTAATTCAGTTTATGTTTGTGACTATTCTGTATTTGGCTTCTGCAGCATTTCTGGAAATTTTGTTTGGTCACCCTGGAGGTGTATACAAATAAATGTTAAGGTTTCCTATATACAGGTGCTCAAACGGGCTTTCTTAAAGTAGCTTTGTCTGAGTGTGTCTATGCTCACATGTCTGCACATAGTGTTGCTTTTAATGAGTTGATTTGCCAACGCTGTTCCAAGGATGGGCTAGCTGTGTGCTAGCAAGTAGTCTGTACTGTGTTGCTGTAGCTGGTCTGTTCCTCACACCAGAGGCTGTGAAGACCTACATCACAGCAGTAACTTCAGTGGACACATGCCCTTAGAAGTGCAGAAGTACATTTAACCAGCCAGGCAACAGAGAGAGGGTGTGTCACATCACACAGACAACTGTTGAATTGTGTTCTGATAATATGCATAGCTTGGAAAGAAAACTGCTTCTTATGCAGCTCAAGTGTGGCCCCTACCCTAGCAGGAAGCAACTTAAAGATGACAAGGACGTGTTGGCTTCACTATGGTAAGCTACTGGAACACATTTGCTGACTTAATTAAGTTGTTCTAAGACTAAACTGCTTGTCTAGTAGGACAATAATGCAGCCTTGTTTCCATTCTTGAACCATTTAAGAAAAGATAGGGCTTTCTGAAATGTAAGTCAGTGTGTGCTGAATTTTCACACTGGAAATGTTTTAGCATTACAGGAACAGAAGTACAGACAGATCATCCAGAGAATAGTCATGGTACATAGTACTGAATTAGTAGAACGATTCACAGAATCACAGAATCGCTTGGTTGGAAAAGACCTCTGAGATCATGATGTCCAACCGTTCCTGTCTACCCACTAAACCATATCCTTAAGTACCTTGTCTACCCACTCTTTAAGTACATCCAGGGATGGTGACTCCACCACCTCCCTGGGCAGCCTGTTCCAGCTTCTGACAACCCTCTCAGTAAAGAACTTCCTCCTTCTCTCTAACCTGAACCTCCCTTGGCACAGCTTGGTGCCATTTCCCCTTGTTCTATCCTCCATCACCTGGGAGAAGAGACCAGCACCCACCTCTCTACAACCTCCCTTTAGGTAGTTGTAGGTGGTGATGAGGTCTCCCCTCACCCTTCTCTTCTCCAGGCTAAACAACCCCAGTTCCCTTAGCCACTCCTCATAAGGCTTGTTCTCCAGACCCCTCACCATCCTTGTGGCTCTTCTCTGAACACGCTCCAGAATCTCAACATCCTTCTTATAGTGAGGGGCCCAGAACTGAACACAGTTATTAAACAAAAGAGAAATAAAAATTACAGTCTGTTTTTAGGAATAAAGCTCTGTTAGTTTTAATCAGAGCATAGTCAGGCTGATGCTGAGAACTTTTTTTGAAAGTGTTATCTGGAAGTTTTGTTCCATATTGTATCTGCAAATACTTAGCAGAGCATCCACTGGTAGTATGAACATCTGGTAACAACCACGATAACACTGTTCACAATGCAGTTTGCCTTCTATTTACAGTGTTTTATCACTACCCTCTAAGCCAAGAAAAGGAGCTAACTAAATAATTCTTCAGTGTGTTTTGCTGATATCTATAAAGTAAAAAAACAAAACAACCAACCAACAACCAGATAACTATTTTTACAGTATATTTTTTATTACTAATACAATTATAGCAGTGATTACACATAATGCTGTGCTCAGGAGACTTGGTTATATGGGTGTTAGCAGAGAGAAAGTAGTTACCCTTTTACCCTTACACTGTTAAACTCAATAAAATGAAATTAGAATTGTAGGAGGATAACAAGATTATTGTAGAGTCATCATTTCCTGCAGCATTTATCCTTTAAATTTGACCTTTGCAGGAGTTCATTATGCCAAAATTGATAGATCGTGCTCATAGGAAAAAGTAATCCAGAATACCTGAGAGCTATTGAGCTAACTAAATAAAACAACTCCAGAGACAGAGCATGTATATATATAAAATAGTTTTCTGTGTGTGTTCATGTATATATGTGTGTGTATATATGCGTATGTATATAAAGGCCGCAAGACCTGTCACAGTAACTTTCTGTTAATGACTATTTGTGAATATAAAGACAGATTCTGTTATGATGAATACTAGCATATTTTTTTAAAAATAGAAGGAAATGACAGAAATATGCCAACCACGGTAAAGATATGTCACAGAATCTTGAGAGCAGTGAAAAAAAATTAGATTTTTTCTTTTGTTCTCTATTCCTGGTCTAGATAACTGATG
>NW_010206360.1:79700-100023 GCF_000695765.1 Mesitornis unicolor | reverse complement strand
AGCAGGAATTAAGGAAGACTGATATGTTACCTTCAGGGGAGATGGAAATATTGTAGAAAAACAATGCTCTCAGTTTGATCAGTCCCATCAAGGGAGCTGCTTCCAGGCCTTCAGTGAGTGTCAGGCCTGATCTCAACTTCATAATTGGGTTCTGAAGAATTTCAGAACATCCACGATGCAAGTGCCTTCCAGCAATTGTAATATACCCATCTTTAGAACCCAGTGGTCTGCCATTAGTCACTGCATCAAATTTAGGTTTAAAACCGAAATTAACTCTGCCATGCCCATCCCAAGACATCTCAGATCTCTGCAGGAACAGTGAATGTCTTACACAGGTGTCTGTCTTCTGGATTCCAGCTTCTGTAAACAAGCACATCACTGTCCAATTTATTGGAACCAAGCTGCCCACTGTTCACTTTAATGATTCGATCTTTTAATCACTTTGTTCTTTTATGAGACCTAACAGTCTACCTGGGATACCATCTTTTAGAGAGTTCAATGACCTCTTCAACTGCCTTGTTCTCTATTGAGTACCTTAATAACTATTTTTAAAATCTGGTTTGTTGTTATTCTCTGTCTTTCAGGTCTGATGTGGAAATGAGAATGTCAAACTGCAGCATAATCCATCAATTTATATTAAAGGATTGGGAGAAGGTTGTATACCAAACAAAAACCTTAAAACTTTAAAAGAGTTTATAAATTCAGTGATCAAAATGCTTATTACTGTCTAACTGCTATCCTTTCCTTCAAGTTAGGGACAAACTCTCTGCTGCTGCTCTAAAATGACAGCACTGGAAACACTCTTAATGCACTGAAGTGTTGGTGGATGCCTTGAAGTAGAAGCAGCAAATAAACATTGACTTGTCTAAATATTTTGGAAATAGTTTTGTTTATGTTGCTTAACGTCACAATCAAAAAGTATATGACCAGTCAACTGAAGTGGCAGTGTGCTGATTAGAGTTCCTTGAACAGAGAAGAGAGACCGGACACACTGAATGCTCACCGGCCTATTGCTAATTGGGATACTCAGCAGATAATCCTATGATTCAGTTTAAACTTTTTTATTATTATATTTGCTGGTGACCTATAGAATTGATTAATGCTCTTTCATTGTGAAAACTATTATCTTTTCACATTTTTTGCGGATGAGTAACTTTTATAAACCCACAATATACTGATTCACTATATAGTAAGTACAGTGTAGCTTGTAACTCCTTTTATAGATGTATTTTTAAAGATGTTGTGGATGTCTGACTTTGAATTTAGCATGTAATACTAATCTATTTTAATGCTTTGTATTTTATCAGTACATATAGGTTATACTACAAATGAAGGATTGCATTTTAATTCTTGGAGAACAGGTATATCAGGTTCTTATTTGCTTGGATCAGGTTATGCCTTGTGAAAATGAGCTTGTGAAATGGAGATCTCTTGATGGTTTCATTCTTGTGCTAAAATTAAACGTATTGCACATTTCACATATTAAAATCATCTGGGGTAAGACTGGTTCTGATAAACAGAACTTGCAGACTTGGTTATAAAATGTAGATTAAATCGCTTTCAGAAAACTTTAAAGATCTTTATACTGGGACTTATAAGATTCTTTTAATTTCAAATTTTTTTATTCTATAGCAATATATATAATTAAAAATGGTTTTGATTAAAATTAGAGATGATTTTAAAACTAAGATGGCTGAAGATTACAGAATGACTGAGGGTGATGAATGTTATTTACTATTGGAGATAATGGAACTGTAGCTTGGGAGTATGTCGTAGTTCAGTATTTAGTATCTTCTTACACTGGGTAATTCTAATGGGGTTGCTATTCTGGGGAGATATTTCACCAACTGTGGAAAAGCATCCGTGATGGATTCTTAGAGAATTTTCTTATGCAGTTCAAGCTTTTTCCTGTTCCTTTTGGTACCTGGAAATCTACATATGTTAATTTCAGGTGAACACAGCATAGTTTAAAAAAAAAAAAAAGAAAATACGAGTGTGTTTTAGTCACACATTTAGTTTCGCATATATGCATCATAATGGGAAAACTTCTGTGACTTGAGAAATTATTTCTTTATTACAGTAGAAAACAATTGTACTGATTCCACACACATCATAACATTTTGAAGTAGTACCAGCCAAAAGTAATACTCATAAAGGTCTAACTACTGTCTTGTGTAGCTGTTCCTAGGATCTTAACTTTCTTGAACATCTGTGAGTTAACCTATGGATCAGTGACAGTACAGATCACTCAAAAACTGTCAGAGCTATCAAAATAAAGAACACATTTATATAAAGTTATCATATACCTGCAAAGTTTCTTATTTTCCTACCTCAACAAAAGTTCAGAGTGAGTTTCTTCTCCTGCAATTAGTAGACAAAACCTTTTTTCATTAGCAGTGTCTTAGCTATAATGGCAAAGGTGGCTGCTCATTCATAGTTGGCTATTTTAGCAAGAATGCAGCCAGCAGATTGAGGAATTCATTACTTCAAGTTTATTAGTCCAGAATATAAAAAATCCTGCACTGATAATAGAGAATTTTTCTAGATTAAATAATTTGAGTGCAGTGAAAGGGGTCTAGGGAACATACGTTGTAAGAATAAAAATAGGAGATCATTGTACTTTTAATGAAGGCAATCCCCAAGTTGATATTGACTGATAAGATTTTGGATCTTGTTGAGAATACTCACCTGCTGAAGCAAAACTGCAGAATGAGGAAATCGGGACTTTAATTTCCCTCTTAATGTCATTCTTTCCAGGTGACAGCAGTAGGATACTTTTGTTTTGAAGTTCTTAATGAACATGTAGCTAAACAGTTTTATCTCTTTTCATGACTGAAAAAGGCCTATCATATACAAGGAACTAGATGACATTTGTCACATTCTTAATGTTGTCATCTTTTCCTCTTTTACGTATCTATATAACTGACAGCAGCTATGGTTTACATACACAGTTCATATGCAGCATAGTGAGGTATTAAAATATAACTTCTTTTTTGACTGATAGTTGCTAATCTTTCTAAGAATTCTGTAATTATTTAATGTCCTGTTGTTATTATTTTACCTTAAGGAAGGTAATTCTTTCTTATTCAGGAATAGGAAGAATAAACTATTAGGGAGAAAGTCAGTGATGGGCATTTTCTGCTACAGGGAAGCCCTAACCAAGATGTTTTCTTATGATTCAGTATACTGGGCTGCTATACATGGCTATTAAAAAAAGGAGTGAGAAGATGATGTCCAAGCTATGCCTAGGTTAATGCAAACTGGTAAGTATCTTCCTAGGCCCTTTACCTGAAAAACACTGCACTTTTAGCAAAGTAGAGCTGCTCATACCTTTTTTGCAGTTTTTCAGCTGTGTGTAGTACTGGGATTCTATCTTCAGTCTGTGATTCATCCACTTCTGTTTATTTTCATTCCACTTCTATGTTGGAACCACTTATTTCTCTGTTTAAGGAGTTTTGAGTTTTGCCCGTGATGGAAAGAGGACTTTTTTTTTCCCTGTAAGGGTTGGTCAGAAAAGCATCGATATTCCTGTTCATGGAGTCACTTTGAAATCTATGAGCTTGTCGTTCTTGAATTATTATTTTTGCTCAGGGCATAAATCCAGACTCTCTGTATAGTCAAGGGCTATGTAAACAGCCCACCCAAAGGCAATTCATTCAATGCTTATATTACAGACACTTTGGGTGTGACAAGGGCTTTCAGGAGTTGCCCATCCCTCCCCCTCTCCCTGACTGTAAGGAGGACCTGGATGGCTGGTTTAGGTTAGCTACAGAAAGGCAGGTGAGTGGGATCCTCCCCTGGTACCGCAACTGCTTCTGGAAAGTAGGATGCTCATGGGAAGGCTGGATCCACCATCAAAGTTAAGGAGTGAGAAAATCTGCACCTAAACTAAAGCCCTGAGCTAATCTCGTCGTATCTCAGCCAGATGGCTATGAACATGTAACAGCCTGAGCATAACAAACTTCCCTGTTTCCTGGTATACTCTAGGACCAAATGTTTAGCAACCTCTGTGTGGTGATTACTATCACAGGAATACTTACAAAAGTGTCTTATTCTATGACTTAAAGCAGTCTCTTATCCCAGCTTTGCTTTCCCCTCCCCCTGCATTTTGCATTTGATAAGTTTATCAGGACTAAATGGGTTCTTTTGCTTGAAGGACTGCAATTTGTACTCGTGGAGCTATAGCAAAGGCTCAGCATCTCCAGTCCTATTTAATTCTTTACAGACAATGTTGCTCTTTTGACATTGTTCCTACCTTATTATTTCAGCCAAGCTTTTCCTTCTGACAAGAAGCAAAATGGCCATTTGAAGTCACAACAATTTCAGAAGTAATCTTAACACCATACTCCCTTTAACGAGGGATACTTCTTCACAGCTTCTTTTCTTCTTCCACCAAAACTATTTTCAAAACACAACCAGCTCAGATGATTGCCCCATATTCACTGCAGTTTTCACTTAATTTGCTCGCAGTCATGGGAATTAGTGTAGCCCTAGGAGGACTTATTCAGCACCATTTATTAGGATGCTTTGCTGTAGAATAAACTACAGTCCTTCCAGTTTTGTAGCATGAGGACAGTGAGTGTTCTTGGAGCTGGAAATGCTGCTAGGAATACTAATAGGAGAATCCTCTTTCTGATGCGCATCTTGTCTGAAATTTTTGAAACCTCTCCCTAATATCTGTAGGGCACAGATGCTTGCAGATTCTATTTTATCTATGCTTGATGTTTTCCTGATATGGTATATTTGTGCAGCAAGACAACCTTCAGACCTTTCCAAGATCTTGTTGTAATTAAAAGGATATATATTTAAGTAATTACTGTGGTTCATGAAGTGAGCTCCTTACAGACAACTGCGTTTCTGCTTGTGGACTGTTCTCAGATATGCTAGCATTTTATTTTTTTTGTTTGATAGCAGAAAAATATCTATTTAGTAAGTCAGATAAAGTAAGCCAAAAAATAGTTTTTGCTCCTGCTGCTTCTTTCCTTTTTTAATTTTTTTTTAAGTTATTTTTTTTCTTTCCAGCTTGGCTGACTTCTTTCTATTTGCCTCTGAATCAGCAAGGGAATTTTTAGTTTGCTGATTTGCAGAGGAAGCTCTAATTCTTGGGGAAGAGGTGAAGCTTGAGTATTTAATCTTAGGACAAACAAGAGAGAAGACTGAAGGTCAGGAGCCTGAGTGAGCAAGCAAGACCATTTGTCTGAATCTCTCTTTTCAGTATGATATTGAAAAGGAAGTTAAACATCTTTCTCACATTTATTCTTTATAAGTAAATTTTTGTACTGAAGTATCACAAACATTCCTCAGCCTAAAGATTTTGTTATCGCTGAAATGATGGTCTTTATATAGGTAGTATTCCTATACTTATTTATTTGATTAGTTATTTTACTGGAAATCTGCATGTTCACTTTTTAATCCATTCAGTAATCCTAGCAGTTCCATGCAGGGCTCTTCAGGATCCTGTTGCTTTGAAATTACCTCTCTCAAAGCTTAAATGTTTATCATAAATGAGGGACACTTTCTACAGTACCTACTGACAGCCAGACTTCTGTTTCTAATGCCCTTAAATTCTTTGAAGAACAACCCTTAAAAGACTCTTTTGTTTGGATTTGGGCAGGGCCTGCAAAAGCACAGAAAGTCACCAGGGTCTTTTATGGTTAATGAATAGAAAGATGCTTTTGCAGAGAAATTCAGAGTTGGGGCCTAATTTTAGAAGCTTTCAGTCACTCCCTGCATGTATCTTTCCTTCCCCACTGAATGAAGAAAGCCCCTGAGGACACCAATCTTCCCGGCTAAAACTGACTCTGGGGATAAGCTCATGAGACTTGTAAAACACATAGATATTTCTAAATGTTTTAGGGAATCCCTTTTGCCTTCTATCTGTAATCTATCAGGTGATCATAATACATTTATTTTAGGACTGCTGTGAATCAGTGTGTGTGTTTTTAGTTAAAAAGTTCTAAGTATTGCTACTACTTGTATGACATTGAAAAAAAGTAAAGCTGATGCCCTCATTAATGTTTATAGATATGTAAAGGGTGAGGGTCAGGAGGAAGGAGCCAGTCTCTTCTCAGCGATGTCCAATGACAGGACAAGGGGCAATGGGTGCAAGCTGGAGCATAGGAGGTTCAATCTGAACATGAGGAAAAACTTTTGCGCCGTGAGGGTACCAGAGCACTGGACCAGGCTGCCCAGAGAGGTTGTGGAGTCTCCTTCTCTGGAGACATTCAAAACCCACCTGGACACATTCCTGTGTGACCTAGCCTAGGTGATCCTGCTCTGGCAGGGGGGTTGAACTGGATGATCTTTCGAGGTCCCTTCCAGCTCTTAACATTTGGTGATCCTGTATGATTCTGACTTAAAAAACATTGCTATAGTCAGTATCACAGGAGACAAAAATGAGAGCTAAAGTGAGAACATAATTTTGAGCATAAACTGAGGTGATCTGTCTGGAGTGGTACAAGCAGGTGAAAATACCTGTCAGGAAGTAACACATGTTGCCTCCTGAAGTTGTTGTGGTGTCATATGCTACCTATCCTCTGTCACCTACTGCTGCTAGATCCAAAAATAGTGTGCTGCCTTCTTTGATACCCTACCTACATGTCTTTTAGAGAAAATTGCTTTTCTAATTTAAACATTAAAATAAGAAAGTAAGATGCCTGAATTATAAATTCTACTCATTAGTATACAACCAAATGAATTTTCAGTAAAAGGAATTTGATATTAAGAGAACGAAAGTTGGGTGTGAAAAACTGAATCAGAAAAAAACCCACACTAAAAAGCTCTCATGGACATTTAGGAGTCCAGGAATAGGTATGCACTAATAGTGGTCAAGGCTGATCTTCGACGCATCTCAGGAAATGTATTTTGTATCTAGTAAATTATATTAATTTAGCATACCCATCTTATACATATTTCTTTTATTGTTTGTGATTCTGTCAACAAAACTGTGGGCGGCATGACGCAAGCAATGAAATGCTCGTATTAGAGATAGGATAATAATGGAAAATTCATTGGGAAAACAACTCTGTTTCCTTATTCAAAACTGTGTCTTTCATCTGGAAGAAGTATGAAGTCCAGGTTCCTTCAGTTCCTTATACATTATTTGCCTGCATGTTCCTGGCATGGGGTTGACTATTCACACTTGATCTGTTATTCTTTCCTACTTCTGGTGAGGACAGAAAAAGATGCTCAGTTCATATGGTCTCTTTCTAAGCATGAAGAATGTAAATATTCTTTTTGTTAAGGTTCTAAAGCATGCTTTTACTTTTCAGTGCCAATTTTGTTGGCATTTTTTGGTTCCACAGAAATTGCAGTTATATGCCCAGGCTTATTGCCACTGTGCATCAGTTATCTTCCATTTTTTAATGGAGTCTGAGTTATTTTAATCTCAGATAAGAAAAAAAAAATAAACTATCTTCCATAATTTTATAATAATGGTTCAATTATGGTTTCTCTCATCATTAAAGTCTTGTTTGTAAACACCTCTGAAATAAGTATTCCCATATAAATGTGTCTTGTTTAATTATTAGAATGTAGTTGACCCACATGTTTATAGCATATTTAAACTTTGATTTATTATGGGTTTTGTAGTGCAGGTAAACAAATACTATTAGCTTCAGTATTTTCACAGCAGAACAGACATTTACTTTTGTTCTGTAGGGTAAGTCTTTGCAATTGCTTGCCATTGCTTGCAATATAAACTCTGTTGAGCTGAGTAATAGCAGATCTGCTGAACAACTGATTGCTAGCTAAAAAAGGAAGAATAAGCAATAAAAGGAGCAATAAAAATGCTGCAGACTGATGACTACTGCTTTTTTTCATTTTTATTGTAAAATGTGTATCAGCTGTGTATATAAAAGCTAAAATAACTAAGGTCTCAGGCCAGTTGAAATTTCCTGTACCAAACTATTCAATCTCTTATAAGAGCAAAGCTCACACGCTTTCTCTTATGCCAGGTAGCAGCTGTGATAGTGCATAACAAGGGCGTTCTAATAAAAAGTCCTTCATTAAGTGGAGGAACTTAACCATGACCTAACTCAGGGAAGCAGATTAGCTGATACCAATGAGAGAAGAGAGAAAAAAACCCACAGTTCCTTGCTTATGCATGCCACGGTGCACAGCAGGATCACAGTCCAACGATCACCCAGCATTGCACTTTGTTGGGATGTGCTGTTTCCCAACTGGATGCTCAGCTAAGTACCAGAGGAAGAAAGGAAAGATCATCATTCTAGTGGGCTCCGTGAACTACCCACTGCTTAGCACTATCAATAAAGACTATTCTAACTGTGAAATGCAGCAACTAATTCCAGGGCTGAAAATAAAAAGTATGAAGTACTCAGCCAAGTTTGCAAGTGAGACTTATAATAAAGAATAAAGAAATCATTCTTAGAAGCAAGATTGCACAACTTTTTCTCAGAATTCTTGTATTATCTAATTCTTCCCTGTTGTGTCACTCCAGAACGTATATGCTCAGTGAGTTATTTTTCATACCAAAAAGAATCTTCTGCAAGCCTTGAAGAGTTCACAAGAAGGGCCCACTAATTTCCCTGCCAGGTAAAGAACACATGAAAGAAATTTTTGACAGTTGATGTTAGATTCAGGGATCCTGACTTCCATCATATTAGCGTGAATACGGTTGCAATACTGGAGAAGACTGAGAGCAGAGAGGACTTTCCTTATCTGACATGACATTAAATTGGGTTTCACATTCACAAAAGAGAAGGAATATAGTTGTAAGTTTGAGATATTCTCTGCATCCTTTCAATAGCCTGGTACAGGTCATGCCTCTCTTCTAAAAGGCTAGATAAGGTTAAGCAGAGAGCAGAACTTGACTATGGGGGAAATGTTTTCCTCCCTTTCTAAATCCTGTTTTTTTCTGCTTTCTGTTAGTTTGGAGGGGGCTTAAGGAGATATGGGCATGTGTAAGAACTTGAAAGCACATTTATTTTCACAGATTATGTCTTGGGGTTTCTTGGGTAAGGAAGTGCAGTAACATTAGTACTATTAACTAGGAGAGTGCGTAATCTTGTGGAATTTTTTGCACTGTGTATAATTTAGTATGATTATTCTACTGTTGTACAAAGTTGTTCTTTATGATATTTGGATATCAACTTGGCTCCAGGCAGTTACTACAATTCAGTAAGTTTGTGTTGACATAGTTTAAGAGGAAAAATAATATATTTTGCCTTAGTACTTTGTATTATGTATGTAGAATAATAGCATTACTTCAGAGAAAATGACCCTAGCTGTCGCATGTGGTTTCATTGCCCTGCTTTTTTATTTGTACACAACATTCCTATTACTGGAATTTATTTATGTTTTGAGACTATTCACTATGTTTTGTCATACAGTATTCTAAAGTGTAATTTGCAATGTAAAAATGAAAAAGGCAAAATTTCTTGGGTTTTCTTGCTAATACATAATTTTGATATCATGATCAAAATAATATCTAAATTAATTATTGTAAAACAAACAATCAGAATTTACTCCATGAAAGGCATGAAAATTTATGGTTTTTTCTTTTTAAATTACAGAGATTAAATTAATTGTGAAACACCCACAACAAATGTAAAAATTTGGCCTCTAAAAGTTTTTGTTCTTACATTGTCTTCATATATTATTTGTTGTTCTTTTAAACTCTGAAAAAATTTTCACTGCCAAATTGACAGATTTACAATCTGATTTAGATGTGAAACATTAATGATCTATCTCTTTTCCTAGTTTTTAAACTCTGTAGTATTGGTAGCAAAGGGAAAGTTTTTGTATCTATGTGTACAGCTATTTGGATATACTTGGCAGGCAGAAAACGGGCAATAATTATGTGGAGAAAGTAATAATTTAAAGAATAGTATGATGGTTTTGGGCTTTGAGTTGAATTCTTGCTGTCTTCCTAGGCAAGCTAGCCTTGGAAACCATTTTCATTTTAAGATCTTCCAGTTTCCCAGCAAGAGAGTGAAAATATTGTGAAAAAGAAGGCAATCCATTACAGTGGGGCACTTAAATATTGCTGTTGTGGGAGAACTCAGATGCATGAGGAGTACTGTGTGTGTTCATAGTAGCAGCATTTCAACATCTGATGCATACAAATCAGTGAAATCTGATCTCACCAACACTTTACTCTCACCTTTTCTGCCCCTGAAGGAGATCCATTGTATGGTAGTCCTGTGGTACAGAAGGACGTTTCACAACCAGCTCGCTTTCAAAGCATTAGCAGAAGGGAACTTAAAGCACATATTTCCAATTGGCAATTCTGCCTGAGTACATCTGTAAAGCTGCATTGTTGGCACAGCTCTGCTATTAGTCCCTTAACAAGGTTTCATATTGAGATTGGTAAAAATGGGACTGTGTGTGGGTAGATATAATGGCAGTGAAAAAGCTGTATCTGATTGTTGTGTTATGCAGAGGTTCAAAGTTACGCACTAATGAATGAAGTGCACTGCTGCTGGACTCCTTCCTTAGGGCCACTTTATCAGATTAAACAATGTCAAGTAGAATGCAGTCATCTGTGCTGCTGAGCTGTGAGAATGATTAGCTTGCTTTTGACTCCTGGTGTCAGGCACTGTCCCAAATGATTTCTGGGCATGGTTTGGGACTTATGACATTCCAGAGACCACTAAAAATGGGCATTTTGTATACGATCACCATTTTTTGGAAGTTAAGTTACAAACAATGGCAATGACACTTCCATAGCAGTGCTGGGACTCTTCCTGGGAATGTTTAATTCTTTGGTTTGCATGCAGACCTTGGCTTTTGATACTAAAACATATAACTTGTCATTCAACAGATTTGATCTTTCTCAGAAAGGAAAGAGAGGATGAACTGGATTTCATTTTGATTTGTGAACTGCTTAAGCAAATTCCAATTCTATACTCCAATTCTGCTTTGCAGTATATTCCTATAACTCTGTCTCCTGTTAGTGAGTTTTGATACATCATAAGCATTATTCATAAGGCTACTGCTTATGCTAAAGATGAGCAAATGTGGTTTGTCCATTTATGAGACATGAATGAACAAGACTATCAACTTGCCTTTTACTCTTCTAGGCTTTCTTTTACACCCTGTTCCCTGAAACTCTGAAGATGACATGTTTAGTCTCTTTCTAAATGAAGCTGAAATTTTCACATGTACACATGGCACCAGGAGTTTACCAAATACTGTGAAGTTTGTGATGGATTTGTGAAACATGATGGGAGTGTCTTCAGGATTTGAAAGTCCAGTTCTAGCAGACATAGAAGAGGCTTTTCTGAACAGCAAGCTTTCCCTGAGATCTCAAAACTGTTAGTTACTTTGTATTTAATTGGATCTGTGGATCCCTTAAGGAAAAGAATCACTGAAAAAGTAATTAGAAAAAAAATACATTTATTGTATTTAATCTAATATAAAAAGATGATTCTGTTTGTCAGCATAGATTCACAGGAATGTCTGAAGTTGCAATATGTCTCCAGAGCTGCAGTTAAATGTGATCAGTGATGCTAAATTGTCACACATTTTGTACAACTATATAAAGCCAACAGTAGGGAGAGAAAAAAAAAAGTAGAAAAAAAGAAAGTATTGTTGATAATGCAATGAATATTATTTTAAATATTTTCAGGAACCAGCTGACTAATAAAATGCCATTCACATTCATATACACTTTACCAAGCTTGTGCTGTGGTACTTATCCACCCTATCTTTATTTTTTTTATAATACAGAGACTGTATATGCAGTTTTTGTGTGACTTGTTTGCTTTGCTGTTTTCCTAGCTTGTTTAGAAAAGCAGAGCAGTTTGCTGTTATTCACCCAGTGTCACAGAAATAAATAGCTGCTTGCTTCTGATGTTCAATGACAACCTATTTTGAGACTTTTTTGCCTTCTTTATTCATGTAAGTAACATTGATTTTTTATTTTTTTTTAGCCACTAATGTTGCAAAGAGGAATCAAGGCTGAATAGGACCAGGATCAAATAAGGGTTAATGTCTGACCAAAGTTTAGGTACATGCAGTAATATTTTCTGAATCTCATGGCATTTTTTGTAGAGCTGTGATTTTAGTGAAACTCCTGGAGGTACAGAAAAAGTATTGTTCAATTCATTCTCCTTAATTTTAAGATTTATATTAAAATTTAGATGAATTAATAACACTGCACCTGAAAGTACTTCTCATTTGATTTTTCAATTACACTCTGCAAGTCATAATGTGAAATGTATGAAATATAACTTGCTATTACTGAGCTCCTTTGAGTTCCTGGTCTCATTTTTATAGTTTAACACTGATACTATAATATTAGGGCAAAAATTTACCATTTTTCAGTACTTGTTATGTTCAAAACTCTGTCGGTTCTAGAATATTTGTTTAAGTCTTGAGCTGTAAAATCATACAGTCTGTTGAATATCATATTTGTATGAATTATTTTAACTTTTATTTTCCAAGTAACGCTTAAGAACGCTAGGATTAAAAGAAATTAAATTAAAGGATGTTTTTTACAGCTTTGTATTTGTTTTTCTCTTTTGGTAGACCTCTATTTTAAATGAATTTTGGTCTTTCCCTTGCATAGATACAGCAAAAAACCTGGGAAAAAACAGTGTGAGTTTGTTTTGCAGACTTCAGTGGGGCAAAATTTGATTTTGATATATGAGCACCTAATCTGATATTTTAGTAGCAGCAGAAATATTCTCATTAATCACAGGAACAGACACAGTTTCTGATGATTTCAATGAGACTTTTGGGTGCTTTATACCTCCCAAAATACCATCTCTCAATATGGATTAGGGTTATCATCATCAGACAGTCATTATTGTTCACCTTCAGCAAATTCCAGCTATTTCTGCCACATTTTAATATTTTGTAAGAATTCAGATGTAATTCTTAGATATTTTTAGAGGTGTGAGCGACGTTGATTTTTCTTCTGAAGTGACCCTTTTTATTTGACAGATGTGAGTGGATCATAGCAGTAAGACAGAAATACATTGATTTGACTTTGACTTCATTTTTCTTAGCTGTCCCAGTAATTATGTCTCCATAATGTACTGGGGTAACTCACAGTTGCCATTATCTGTTTTGCTGCATCTATCCCACATACACCAGTGTCAGCTGAACTAAGCAAAATCTTTTCTTCATTTTGTTTTACAGAGAGAAAACTTATTTATCTCTACTGATGCAGACAAAAAAGTCAAGAGAAGAGAATATTTCCTATTAGATCATAGTTTATGAATTAAATAGATGCAGACACTAGTATATATTGTTATCCACTGTTTGCCATCTTCAGTGGCACTTGAAATTTTTTTATAAAGGAAAAATATGTAAATAACATAATTATCACTCACAGAAATCCAGCACAACATTTATGGGAGAATTGCTCATATGAATTGAGAATTCTATACATATGTGAAAAATACTACTATAATTTTTTGTTTTTCAGAAATGGATGTAAAAAATGAGGACATATGCGAAATTAAAGGAAAAACTATAATAAGACAGTGGTGTTCATCAACATACTGAATCTGAGCCTTTAGAACTAAGCATGGATAAACTTACATGACTTCTGATAATTTCTTTTACTAATAATTTTCCAAGCTTGAACTGCAGTTTTCCACATCTATTCTGTTTTCTCTCTTCTTGTAATATACATCCTTTCCCTTCTCTAGGAGTAGTATCTTGCTATTGTCTCATTTTCTTTGATGGTTCCTTTTTTTTCCATTTTTTCAAGCTGTTTTTACCAAACTTAACTACTAATCTTATTTTTCACTGTAACTGTTATGAATGATAAAACATTTTTTTCTTTGGAAGATCCAACATTAAAAAACCTAAAATCCGGAAATAAAAGGTGTGCTTTAACTGCTTACTGCTCCAGTGGTTGTGAAGATGTTCTTTTCCTCTAATTCCCACCTGGCATTTTCACAGGGAAATAATATTCACAGGGACGACTAGGACATCTGCAAAACCACTTCATGTATTAATGTTAATGCTTCAGCATATCAATACCTTGCTCATTAGTTATGAATTACAAAGGGACAATGGGCCCTTTGTAGCATTTGCTAAACAGCTTATGAAATTATGACTACCACTGGGAGATCACTGGATACTCTGAACGTAATGTTGTTGCATTGTGATACAACTCAGTTTGATTCCTTTTGTGTAGATTTGCATCTGAGTGGATGTGGAGTTGCATAAGCTTCAGTGTTGTCTTCACAGTGTAGTGCAGTACTTCATAGACAATGGCTTATACCTCCAAAGTGATATAACTATGATCCCATAGTGCTCTGCTGAGTTACTAAGTAATGTGCACTTAGCCTAGTTAGTTGTGGTGTGTTGCTGGGTTTTGATCAGTATTTTGAAGGTCAATTTCTAAGAAGGCATGTGCAATGAAAACTGGACATTTCCTTAGTTACCCTTTTATATAGTATATGCCAGACAACAGAAGTGCATTAAGTGCAATATAAGTGCACACAGAAGTGTTTCAGAATGGGAGAGAGTTTTTTTTCTGAATCTAGAAAATAATAGAAAATAAATTATGTATATGTGTATCATTTTATCCATCATCTTTAGAAGTGCTTTCTTGATCACGCTTTATCATTCACAGGGCCCAGCTGCTGATTTGGTAGGATGATGCTTTGCAGATAACAGAAGAATTATCATCAGAATGAATTTATTATTTGCTTTTCTGTTCTTCCCTGTTTAGGCCTCTCTTTGCAAGTGGTAGATATTCTCTGCTTTACATTTTACCAGGTCTTTAGGACTAGTAAATTCCAGTGTCATAACACAAAGCTGACCTTACTTGGCCCAATTTGACCCTCTCCCAACCTGTGTTGTTGTTGCTATGACAACTATAATGAGCAATTTGGCCTTAAAGACAATTTTTCTCCACCCTTTCCTCCTCTACCAGCTTGGCAGTTCATGGTTGTGTTGGCTTGTCTAGTCTGGATCATGGACTTACAGATTTTTGTGGTACAGAAAAATGAGTGAAAATAAGATTTTAATTTTGGAGATACGCTTAGTCTTTTGATCTGGAACAAATTTCCTGTTTTTAAGGAAGAGGTGAACAAAACTGTTCGGTTTCTGTTTATCTTGGGAAGGGTAAGCCATGCCCAAACTAAGTGTGTGACATATAAAGTATGTCTGAATTATGTCTTCCTTGTACCACTGTGCTACTTTGCACATTTATTAATCTATTCCTTACCTCCTTTATCAGTAAGTGACTTCAATAAAGTGTTTAAAGCTGCTTCACCCACTCCTCATGACTGCACTGCAGCATTAAAAAGCAGATCCTGGCAAGAAGGCCTGCAGCTGTGGCAGGCTGCCAGCAGCTGTGGCATCAAATCCTTTTTGAGAATCAACCTAGTGGAGCATGAATAAAGGAGGTGCACCATTCTATCTGCTTATCTGGCAGTTCATACAACCTTTAAGACCAGCTCTTCAGCTCCCCTTGCCTCCTTTATAAATAGGACAAGGATTCCAAATAGGCTCAAGCTCTCAAAGAGGCTCTTACCCCTGGAGAATTAGCTTCTTCCTTTGATCAGGCCTTGCTGTCAGGTCACCACTGAAGTAACCCTCCCTTCTCAGCAGGACTTGCTGCCATGTCATCACTTAAGCACTCAGAGATCCCCAAGTGATACCTACAATCAT
Source organism: Mesitornis unicolor (assembly GCF_000695765.1). NCBI lineage: Eukaryota > Metazoa > Chordata > Aves > Mesitornithiformes > Mesitornithidae > Mesitornis > Mesitornis unicolor. The sequence goes on along the minus strand of NW_010206360.1, from coordinate 84,423 downwards.
TTTTGTAACTTGGTCTTGTCCTTTTTCTTCTTCTAAATGGCACTTCTCAATCCTTGTTGAACAAGCCTGGCTATCCTACATTTTGTCTTTTGTTCTTTGAGAGCACATCCTGTCTGCATGCCAATATTATTCACGTCAGTAAAATATTTTGAGATAGAGCTTGCATGGCATAAACTGCACAAAATAAAACCATACTCTACAGCCTGTGGTTTGCCACTGAGTACCTGAATGGAGAAAGCAGCTGTCTGTTTCTTCTTTTTTTTTTTTTTCTTTTTGTTGTAAAGTTGCATGTTAAGGAGGAAATATAACTGCTTAATCCATGGATATAGGATTCTAGAACAAGAACAAGTCATATCATCGTTATTTGGATAATGTAAAAAGCTGATGTCCCTATTATATTTATCTCCTAGCCTTTCTTCCATCCAGTGCAGAAACTGTACCTGAAAGATGCAGCTGCAAGAATCCTTACAATGCAAACTTGCAAAATCTCAGTCTGGACAATGACTGTATGTCCTTTTCAGGAGATTCAGTTCCCGATCCTACTCTACACCAAAATCCCAATTTAAGGCATTTTTGACCAATATTCTGTTCATGGCTTTGGTGTACACCAGCCTTACAGTTTACCAACAAAGAAGGTATTTCATGAGTAATAATGGCACATATTCTGTTATCCCATTTTACCCAGATGTCTTCCCATTTATTTTGCTAGAAAGCTGGTTAGCAGGCCTTTCCCTTTAATTGACAGATGCCTGCCACTGTTTTTCATAGTTTTTAGTCATTCAATATGTAAGATCACTTTTTTATTCTTAATAATAAGAATTAAAAATCTTAATAATAAAGAATATTCTTAGTAATAAAGTGTGGTTTAAAATAAAAAGATACAATTAAGCAATACACTACCATATGAATTTGTGATGTAATCAGAGATGCCAGTGTGAATTTTTAATATTGACTCAAGGCCCTTTTGCATTATCCAGACCGTGTGCATTCATACAAAAGTTCTCCAGCTTTCCTGAAAAGACATTAAGGAGATGTGTCAGTCCCTGGTGGAAGGTAATTTTTGCATTAAGAATCCAACAACTTTGTGTAAAAAAAGAGTTGGAGCAGTGAATTAATTAGCAGCCCAATGTTTAATTTGAATAAATGGAAATTCCACATTGATTGAAGCATACGTGCTGGAGATCGAAAAGTTCAACTGGCACATGGAAACCAGATATTTGTATTAGAGACCTGGGGCAGTGTCCACCATTTCTTACCCTATTATTCCCAACATAATTAATTTTGTAAGAAATAGAAATGTGTGTCTGAGATTCTAAATGGGTGAGCAAATACCAGCTTGTGGCTGGATTAGCCTGGGCTGGGTGGTTGGATTCTGGGTTGCATATCAACTGGGAAGAAGGTCTTTTGGAACAAGAGGTGCTGAGGTGCATTATGGAAAGTCTGGGGAGGATGGACACAAATGATGGCATTGTCTCAAGTATTGGGAAGAGCTGAGTAAGGTGATGGATGAAGGTGATGCAGAAGAGGCTTCAGAGGCTGGGGAAGATGGACATTGGTCTTGTGGGATTTTGTTTGAGGTGCATGCAAGCGGCTTTTGATGTGCGAGTTGATTCTCTAGAAATGTCAACATTTTCTAAGTGAAGTGTATATGAAACATAAACACACATTGTACTTGTATATTTAGTCTGATAAATTGAGGAAAACCAGTTTTCCATCTCATGAAAATTTTGCAGATATTTTTTAATGCTTTGAATTAACATCTCTTCACTACAGATGGGGTCATACTTTTTGAGAAACAACAACCCATAGTAAACCCCTATGAAAATCAGACATCAGTTTGACTTTTTCCTTCACCTCGTCTAATCACTGGCTTATCAATTGTGCTGAAACAATCATCTTCTCCCAATTCCTCTCCTTCATACACATTAACATCTTTTTTAATTATAAATTTCATATTGAACCTGAGATACTTTCTCCAATGAAGATTTTTCAAAAATCTAATGTTTCTTTATATAAAGTTATGTATTTAGGGGACAGAAGTCATATATTTCAGCAGAAAAATGTTTTGCCAAGATTTTTTAAAATTTTCCTTAAGCAAATTAGAGGGATAGGATGACTGCTTGTTTCCCTTGAAGGTTCAGGTTTTAACAGTCGTTACTGTGACAGAGTACATTCAGGAGGAAAGTTGCTAGAGAATTTCAGCTGTATAGGTAAATTCAGGAAAGCATCTGGCAGAGCAGATTATTACATGCACTTAGGTTCAGCCTTGCATGTGTGTCCAGGTCCTGAGGGCTCTCACAACCCTGACTATCCCCATGCCCCTTCCCAGGGCCTGCCCCCATGTCCCAGGCCATGTCTCAGGACCCCATTTCAGCCCCCCAGGGTCATCAGACCTTGCCCCAGTGACTCCACAGCAAAGCTGGACTCCAGCTTTCCACTCTCTTGCCCTGCCTGGCCATGGGCCCCTCTGAGCCAGGCCTATCTCCTATGTTCTGATCTGGCCTCTGCCCATGCCTTTCCCCACTGCCCTGCCAAGCCATCTCTGGGCTGTGGCTAACCCCGGTTCCTCTCATCAGTTCTGATCCTGACCCCATTCACAGGATAAACGTCTAAATAAATATTTATTTCAATATCACAGTTTGTAGTAGATCTGCATTTCCCGCAAGCCTTTGCCATTATAGGAAACATTGTTTTTTCATCATAAGGTCGTTTTTTTTCTCTTGAAAGACTGGAAACAACATAACTCAAAGTTTGGTCAAATTGTATAGAAGTAAATATATTATACTGAGTGTACTGTAATGGCTCTTATTACTAAAATGCATTATATATTTGAAATAGAATGTTCTTGGTTTTTATTCAAGCTTGGAATTTGTGATTTTGGTTGCCTCGGTTCACTGACAGAATAGACTTCAACTTGCCTATCTGAGCTGAATTTGCCACAATATGTAAAACATCCATGAAGAAACAGGAATGTGAGATCTGAAGACCTGGTTGTTATGGTTGTTACCAGCTAGTTACTCCGTGTAATCTGACTTCCCTTGGTCAAGTTGCAAGACTATCTTTAAATGGGATTGTGGAGGAGGAGTGATTCTCCTTTTGCTGTGTCCTCCCTCCTGACAGAGTGGAAATATACAAAAAAAATCTAAAATATATTTATCTCTTTTACTTACCACTGAGCTTCTGCACATGCCTGTGTCCTATAGAACCATGCTTTTACACCTTGGTCATCTTCTACTTGGGATCTTTCTATCTTAGCAAACTTCTTACAGTTTTCCTATTACTAGCGTAGGTAAACTCCACTTCCATCATAAAGCTGTGTCTACACCTCCAGTGAAGGAGATTTATACATTCACTTTCTCTTTAGCACCGATGTGAGCATGCATGCACATACATACAGATACACATGCACACAGACATTAACTCTACAAACTCACATTTACAATAGTCCTATGATATATGTATCATTTTTTCTGAACACTCAACTAATGTTTTTAGTTAGCCTTATGGGTATATTTGTTGATGAATGTTTTTATTAAACCTGATATCTGGCAGTAAAGGACAGAGGAGAAAACAATTCCAGTTAAAAGAACAAACACTATTTCTGTCTTTCATTTGTGTTTTACTCAAAAGGCAGTCAAGACAAAGGTAACCTTTTTTGTTTCCTGGTAAAAGTGAGCTTTTAAGTAACTCTTGAGATTTTATTTCTGTAGGGAACTATTTACTGTAGAAACTGTTAATAACAAGACGGCAGTGTCCTAAAAATATCTATAATCTCAAATAGCAATTTATAAGAATATTTCTTAAATACTGGCTGAGGGCAATTTGTTAGATTGTGTCCCTTGAATAGCTGGCTAACATCACAGAAGGACTATTAAATGCAGGAAAAGATACAAATTCCAGTGTTGAGTAGCCCTCACAAGTAAGGGTTCCATAATGAGGAGCAATATGCCTGCATTATTGCCTACTTCAACTGAGTGCTTACTTCAACCAAGTGCTTGCCTGCCCACATAGCCTTTTGAAGTGATTATCAGTATGCTGAAGAGACAAAAGATTAAGCCATTTTATAATTTCTATACTCAGTTAAGCTCATTTTTTTGGTGAGACTAATTCTGGTATAATCATCACTGAAAGGAGATAATCTCGCAAAGAGAAAGAGGTCTCTGAACTATTTTAAACAGAAGCCCATCAGTTCATGTGCTTCACCGTGTCTTTCACAGTATTCCTCTACTAATAATTTGAAAGCATCTCAGAAATTTAAATGTGCAAACTATAATAATTGCTACTGTTTACTAGCCCCAAAGACATATCTACATGCATCTTTATTCCATGCATGAACATTCATTTGAAGTTAACTTGAATAGGGGATTGATTACAAATGAAATATTTAAATTCTCCTTTCTAGAAATAAAATATCTTCTTAAAAAAGTTTTCCTAATTATTAGTTTAAAAAGCTACCATCCTGTATTTACTATTTAAGCTCTAGACTTGGAAGACCATTATTAATGTTGTGGACTTCAAAAAACTGAGTGCACCCTTCATATTGCTGTGCTGCAGTGCCTCAGTGCTCATCAGTTCAAGTCCAACAGGTGCGTCTGATACTGCAAAATCTGCATCCATAACAGATTTCTTTCAGACTTATAAAACAAGATGAGTGATAGGCTTTTTTTTTATTTCATTACCATTTAGATTCTTCATGTGGATGAGAAAGGAATAACTTGAATAA
>NW_010206360.1:11959-79669 GCF_000695765.1 Mesitornis unicolor | reverse complement strand
AGCAGGAATATATGATGTACAATACTTCCTTGCTATGTAATGCCTGTTACCAAACAGAGGGTAAAGAAATCTTTTTGAAAATACTCTGAACATAGTACTTTGCTTTGAAAGTTTAAAGTGCAAAAATGACACACAAAACATACATATAACCTTGTTTCCTTTACTGAATCTGAACTATGGCAAATACAAGTTTGAGGAGAAATTGCTAAAATTCATGTCTGTGAGTATGGAGGGTAGGCAAAAATATTTTGTTCACTTGACACCGTGGCGGTGTGAGTGGCTGTGGACTTTGGGAATGTCAGTATGAACTGAACTGCAGCATTTCTATTATTTATTTTAATAAGCATAAAAAAACCTCCGATAAAAGAGGAGAGAAAAGTTACTCTGAGTCAATGGAACTAATTCTGTGAAGAGAAAGTGCTACCTGGGATCTGAATATGCAAAAGTTATGGCCTGTTCTTGTTTGGGAGTGCAACAGAGAAGACCTAGAACAGAAGCAACATATAGTTAACAAAATCTGTACAAAATCAACTGGAGAGAGGCAAAATATATGTAAAAGGAACTAGTATAATAATCAAAATGTAAGGATCTAAAAGACAGTGAAAGCATCATTTAGGGATTAATGTTCATGAAAGCTCACCAGATAAGCTTCCAGCTCTTCTTGACAGGTTTAATGGTTGCCTGCCCCTGATAACTCAGAAAATATTCTCATTAGCACAACACATACCATCACTTCTGGTAAGGTAGACATGGTGATATTCAAATCCACACCCCCAGGACAGAAAAACAAGAAGTGTGACTCTGTAGCCCTGCAGATAAGTGAGCTTGATTAGAAGCTATATAATTATCCTCTTCCTTTTTATTTTTTTTCCAAATGTCTTTATATATTTAGTATTAGTCTGTGCTTGCCCATTAAAAAAACTAATTTCCCTTCTCCAAAATATGGGCAATGTTCCTCCCATATATCTGGGATGCTCTGCGTCTTTTGACTTGACATTTTTGTGTTTTATTTTTAAAGTGTTTTATTTTCAAAGTGTGCATTATTTTTTAGACCTGCTCATTGACTGAAAATCCTATTTTCCCCAGAGTCTGAAGTGCTGCACACTAAGTTGTCTGAAAAAAGATTTTGAACCTGCAGAAACATTGGGTTAATTTAATGATGCAGATATTTATTAATTTTTCATAAGAGAACAACCCAATCATTATAGGGCTCTATCTTTTCTTCATCTTGATAAGTGATATTATGTACTGTTCCTGGCTTTTCAGTTTTATGGGTTTTGCTTAGATAAAACATAGCTGCTAAGTCATAACAACCTCTAAGATGGAGGAAACAGTAACTGTTGGTAGAATTAAAAGACTAAGGATTAAGCTGACAATCTCAGTTAAAAATTAAAGGTTGAGAGAGTTACTCTGTTGGTAACCCCACTCTGAATAAAATTTGTGACCAAAAAATATTATGTGTTGCCAAAAGCCATTTTATCATTAGGAAACGGAAAAGTTTAGGAACAAACTTTTCTTATGTTGGGGTCAAAGTGTAGTTCAATTTGAATATCTGGCAAAACTGACATTAGATTGAACAAGAAGAGAATACAGTCCTTAAAGAAGAGGCAGTGAATGAGGATCGCTCCTGTTCACACATTTGGTGACAATATGTATATATCTAGTGCTCTGAGCTAGTGGCATAGGGACACTTTGTCAATATTGCTGCAGTAAATGTTGAAGTGAAATGACAGATTTTCCTCTTGGGGCTCCCATGAGAAGCTGATGTGTAATCATTATTGAGACTTAATTTCTTTCCTGCTCTTAGCTGGAAGGAATGTGGAGTTCAAAGCTGGAAAGGAGTCTGCAGTCCATCTGAGAGCAGGAGATGTGTGTGTAAATTTCAGAGTGTGACTTGAATCTGCAACCTGAAAGATGGTGCTAATTGTCTTTGCTACAATCCAATGCATTCATCAGTGATTTATGTGTTTCTTATGCACTGTTATAACAGATAAATATAATCAAATGTAGGGGTGAGCATCAGGGAAGATGATTGCAGGACTGAATCTTATAGAGACAGGGCTAATGAAAGGCTTTTGTGGCTTTCTTCAGTTGGGCAAGAAGTCATGAAGGAGAAAGGGCAAAAATGGAAAGCATCCTGGCATCATGAAAAAGCATGTGCTTTTCTCCCTTCATTTTTCCTGCTGCTGTTAACGTTTTTAAAGGTGATTTCAGCTTTCAATAAAGCACTTTATATAGAAGCATTGAGTATTATCCTAATATAACTGCTCTGAGTCTTGCTCTGTGCCATTTGTTTGGTGGAATTAAATAAATTGCAATCTGTCCGGGAACAAGCAACAGACAATTTAACATGCAGGCATAGACAAATGTGTGATAAAAATATTAACATTACCTTTAGAAAAGAATCTGCAGTAATTATTAAGTTTCTCCTTTCAAAGACTAGGAGTAATTAAAAAGACATCTGTACAAAGAGTCAAAGCCTTTGAACAAACATTTGTAAGCTTTTTCTGCAACAAGAATTCCTCAGTGTGCTCCATATATATATTTTTCAATATTTCAAGAAAATCTTTAAAAATCTCTGCTTAATTTCCCACCTGATGTTTATCCCAGCATTTGTTCGTCTAATGATAAGCAGGTATCTCACTTGGTACCTGCTCTAAAAACTACCATTGGACAATCAATATTTTTTTTCTTGGAGCACTTAATGTATGTTCAGCATGGAAAAAAAAAAGGTTTTCTTTTTAACAGTTCTGATGCACCACACTGCTTTAAAAGAATATTGTCAGACAAAGTAAAAGTGTCATGTGATGCAATACAATATAATGCAAGAGGAGCTACCATAGAAGCTCTTCTTGCAGAAGTACAATGTAAATTTGATTTGAGATAACAAATCCTTTCCTCTTGTTGACAGGTAGCCCTTGAGATTCAGTTATTTCTCAGCACATTCAATTAAATAGGGTTAACTTTGCTCATCATTAGCCTTCCTCTGTGATGATTTTTCATTGTGTGCTCATAAATGCTATCATTAGAAGAACCTTTCAAAAGAGGTTACATCTTTGAAAGCATTTAATGTGCATTTCCGGGTGGATTATTACTGCTGTTGTATTATTATCCAGCATAAAGAATTGTACATCAGGTATACTTAACATCAAGCTGTTTAACTAAGATTACTCCTGTGAAAGTTACACTGCGCACAATATTCTGTACTATGTAATACAAATGAAGAAGCAAAAGCCACAGGAGCTGAAAAAATGTATAACTTTTTGTATCTTTCCTGATTTCTCCATCTCAGTACATGGATCTGCTTCCAATGAATTTAATAGCAGAATTATGTTTTTTAAAAATCACCTGAAATTATGCATTTTTTGTCATGCATGCATGCAAAGAAAACTAATTTTCTTCTCTTTTTTCCCAGACTTTGTTATTTCCAGTTAGTAGACTGAAATGATTGCTTCTGTCTCCTGGGTCTAATAAAGCAATTTGGCTCCTTAATGGGCCTTGTTAGGGTTGAAGACCAATGTCTTCCTGGTACTATTTTTTGCATTATTGGTGCACTACCTGCTGAGTCATCAGCACAGAAACCAGAGGTTAATTTCACTTCTACTAAATGAAGCAGATAATCAGCCATCAGAGGATGGCTCCTGTGCTGTAAATAAGTCTTGACAAGCTGAGGGACAGCACTGTGCATCACTCAGCCTTCTTCACACCATCTGTCCACAAATTAAGACAAAGTAAGGATATTAATTTGTTACATTTCAAGAGCTGTACTGACAAACCCACATGGACATTTTTAAATGGCGATGAATAACTGAAACATTTTACTAATATTCCATTGAGTCATGGGTTTTAGATTTGCAAACTTCTTTTCCAGCAATGAACACGTGGAAAGTGTTTTGACCAGATGTACAGCTAATGACTATCAAAGCAGATCCATTCCAAAGTATTATGCCACAGAGCACTTTTTACTTAGGTTAGAAGTGCTATGGCACAAAAACCTGATGGCGCAAGAATCTGTGGGATTTCCCAGACATGTTATATGGAGAATAAACTTTCAGCTAATGGGGAAGCTGTTACGTATATTCAGGAGCCAGAAACATTTATGAAAAAAAATGAGCTCACCAAAGTAATGTATGGCGGGAAATAATTCCTGGAAATTGCTGAGGTGAGAGCATGACTTATCTATTTCACTAAATCCATGCAACATGAAGGCAGAGCAGTGGTTCAATTGATCTTACACTAAATCACACTAGCTTGCTGTGGAAGTGGGAATAGATGTAACTGCAAAAGAATTCGTTTTAACAATGCATTTTAATTATTCATAACATGATATGTCTATTCATGTGCAACTCTATTTTAATTTCAGATAAAATACAGTTCGAAGGGTTCAAAGGTTGAGTATGTATTAATGCCTGAAGTATAAAAATACTACAGAGTTATTCTAATAATCTCCAAACTAAGCACTATGAAAACAGGGAATCCAGAGCTGGAGTTGAATTGAAAAGAAATGAAGGCACAAAGCAATTTTCATCTTCCTCTGGAACAGTGCCACACAATAACTACAGGGCTAAGATTAATGAGTAATAATGCTTCCATATCCAGATTAGGCCAATCAGCTTTTTAGAGACAGTGTTTTTATTTTCCTTCTTTGTTACAAAACAGAGATAAATCAGGGCATCTAAACAGAATTTAACAAGAAACTTTTTTCATGTAATAGCTTTGTAAAATGACTTTGAGCTTTCAGATAACAAATCCATAATGATCCAGTATAATGGGTGCTTGGACATCTAGTTTACCTGCTGACATCTGAATTTAGATGCCATAATCTGCAGCTAAATCCTATTCTTTTACAACATTCCTAGAATGGAGTAATGCCCTTCAGTGGTATGAATATCTGCATTTACCCTATGGGGATCAAAGGTAATCGGCTTAAATTAAGAAGCTAATTTTTCATCTGCTAAACTTAGATGAGATAGGAACCACCTATGGTTCAAAGAAGTACTTTAAAAGCATTTTTAATTAATGGTGATCAGATTCTCATTACAACCAGAGGAAACTGTCACTGAATTGTGTCCTCAATAAAAAAAATAACCCAAAACATATAGAAATGAAGTTGTTGAAGTGAATGAAGTTGTTACACTAGAGTTTTGGGCAAGGTTATTGATTGCAATTTTCTATTAAATTTTATTCTTAAAATCCTCTAGTAGCTATGTGCAGTGGTAGGGTGTAAGAGGTGAACACTGTTAAAATCTTTAGAATTCTTAAGCATTCTGAGATGAAATATTAATTAAAGGTGAACTGAGCCTTTGTAATCATCTATTTAATGTCACCCTTGCATTCTTTCTTTTTATTCCTAATATTTTCTGCTATTACCTTCCATTTAATTGTCAAAGCTAAGATCCGTCATAGCTGGCTCTAGAGTTCACATTTTACAGAATTAAGTTGTTTAATGTTAAGCACAATTAAATGGTTGGGCACAGAAACTGTGAAACTTCCTTTTGATCACTAGGAGGTGAGAAACAGAAGACAATTGAAATAAAGCATATTTGGAAGAGTTGGTTAATTTGGGTTTTGTAATGTTTACCTAAATTGTGCTTAGGAATTGTTATTGTGTCTATAATACTGCTTAAAAAACTGGTTTTGTTAACCTCTGTTCTTAGCACATTAAGCATATAAAGAAGAGAGAAAGGGAATTAAATTGTCCCTCAAAATATTTGAGTTGTATTACTTTGGAAGACTCTTCTGATGGAATGTAGTTTTAGTAGCTCAGTTGATCACAGCAGAGGAAAGATTACTAGAGAGTTCGGCTGAAGAGTATGTTCAAATGAATATGCTTACTTTGCTTACCTTCTCTTGAATAACCCTCCACAACAAGGACCTAAGAAAAGAACTGAGGTAGTTCACCAATGGGAAGCAGAATACTCTCTTATATGTTACTTCATGCAGTCTCCCCTTTCCTATGCGCCAACAGCTTTGGTTCTGACTCCCATTAAGAGAAGGGAAAGATGCACCAAGGTTAGAGAGAACAATATGTGTGGCCTTTGTTAGTAGTGATGTATGATGTTATACATATTTCCTATTTGAAATATAGAAAGTGAACTAGGTTGTTCATAAATTACTGCAAACTAGTTTATATTGAAGGAAAGGAAATGAAATTTATTCTTCAATACCTAGAGAATTTCTTCTGGCAAGTTTCTCCTTGATTTTATAGCATTGGTATTAAAGTACATTACTTTACTTAACCTCTCCAAAAAGATTAGTTCCATTATTTATTAAACTGTATTTTCCCATAGTATTTTCTAAATTGAGACTAATAAGTACCATACAAGTTCTAGATAATCCTTTAGAGCTAATAACTGCTCCATTTTTATGATGAACTGATATTTGAGAAATACTTCACTGTTCAACAGCTGTGTCTTTTTCTGTTGAAAATTCTTTGGGAGCTGCAAACCATAGTAGTTCGTATAAGTTTTGAAGCTGCATGACACAGTCTATAAATTGGAGTTTCCTTAGAATCCCTCAATATTGTCTTGAGAGAAAGAGAGTTTTATAATGAATTTTGTTCTTCCTTATTCTCACACTCTTAGCTGTATTTATTTTTAAATGTACCATAATACACAGAAATCAGCTCTCTCCATGGAGTGAAGAAGAAATGGCCTGTATCAACATGTAAACGTGAAGGACGTTTCCAAAGTATTCTTATATTTTTTATCTTTCTTCCCTTTTTGGTTCATGCTTACTTGGATTATCAAGATGAATCAGAAGAGGTTTAAAGTAAATTAAAGGTTAATTTACATGCAAGCAGTAAGCTCATTACCGTGGGCGAATATCAGTCTCATTTGCTTTGAGAAACCTCTGTTATTATGACTTTGAGGAGTAGCTGCTTGACAGCCCTTGGAGCATTGTGCATGCCACTTTTCATTCAGCAAAAGGTTTTGAGAAGCATTAGAAGGAGCTGCTCATACGCTGTTTGGAAAAGTCTGGTCAAAACCTGAGCTCTTATTTATTTATTTTCTGGATAATGCATCTGCCCATGTGTGCAGGATTGCTTTGCTCTTATTCCAAGCAGGAATTCTTACCTGGTATTGATATCCTGCTCTTACTGTAATCTGACCATTACCTGTATTAAAGCTGAGATAACAAGTGGAATCCCAGAAGTGGCAGAAGGGCCACAGGAGAGCACAGGATGGCATTTGGCATGCTCATCACACTTTTGGTTCACATAGAAACAAACATCTGAAACCTCTGATGACAGACCAACAGGGAATTATGGGAACCTGAGCTGTTAAACCTGGCAGTCGTTCAAGCAATGTAGACAAAAGGGCTTTGAACAAGTCCTTTCATTTGGTCATTTTTATTCGATGCTAGATTAAATGATTTCTCCCTTTAATGTGCTTACTCTGTGATATGTATACTACCTCTCTTTAATCAACAGTGAATTAATTAATCAAATTACTTTCAATGATCATCCTCTTGCATTACACTTTTACTAACTGTATTTCCTTGATTTATACTGGTTTTATTAATGAGCCAGTGATGTTACCTTAATTTTTCTTTGAGCTGTATTTGAAATGTTTTCTTTTCTTTGTGTGCTTTCCCTCCTTAAAAAAAAAAAAATCCATAGCTATATATATTAACCACATAACAATATTTAATTTTTTAATATGTTAATGCCAGAAGCACCTTTGGCATTGCGACAAACTATTGCCAAACTGGAGATTTGCCCTCAGTAGCTCAATGGCTACATGGACACACAGATTAGATACATAAAGTACTGGGGGGTGAATCCTGCAGTGTTCTGAGCACCTCCTATCAAGTAAGAAATGAAGTTTGTTCTTGATCAGCAGTTTGCAGATCTCCATGCAGAGAAATCTAAAGGAAAGTTGTGCCTTAAAGCACTTTTCCATTTGGCACAATACAAATGTTTTCTTACTAGGTGTACTTTGCAAAGTAATTTTAGAATGCATCATTAACAACTGTGGAAAGAAACATGAGTAGCAAACTAACACTCATCTTTGCAAAGGACTTGTTCTTTATTGGAAGGGAAAAATAATTATTTCTCTTTGAAAAAGCCAACTTCTTCCTTAGTCCCATTCCTATCACATCAAAGTGGAAATCTGTTTCCAGTGCAAAGGCTTGGGAAAATCTCGTACTGCTAGAGTTTGAGTGTATAAGGCCTTTTTCTGGCTGCTTTTATATATCAGTTTTCAGCTGTTAGGAGGTTAAGTTCTCCAGTGCAATCTGCTATGAAAATTACCTGTTTCTGACAAAAGGTGTTGGCAATGAATAAAACTAAAGAAATGTTAAAAACGATTCAAATGCAAATATAGACAAGGACAAATAATGTTTGGCACTGCTTCAGAAACAATGTTTAATTCTAGCTCAGAATCAAATCCTACACTCTACATCATGTGGACATGTCAGTGATGTTCAGTGCCATACAGTAGCAGTGAAGAGAAAGCAAAGAATATTCTGCTTGTCACGGAAGTGTGAGGATTTAGGAGGCAATGCCAAATAGTTTGTTTATCCATTTAAGATTTTTTACAAGTGTTCAGCTTTAAATATATTTGCATAGTAGTCTCGGAAGAAAATGACTTTTTTTTCTATGTTAGCACTAGTAATTTACAAATATACAAAAGAAAGCTAAAGTATTTCCTCTCATAGGAAATATGTAAGATATGTAAGAGTGTGTTTTCAAAGTTTTCATGCCACTATTGTCAGTGGGCTTTTAAAATGAAGTGATGTGTGTGGAAACACATATACTCATTCATCATCTGATTTAGGAATGTAGATACCATCTTTTCTGAGTCAGAGAGAAAACATTCATTTTTCTTCTGAATTGTCCTTCAGGCCAGCATTACAATGGAAAAAAGTTTGGATTTATGTATAATAATGGCCATACTTAATAAAACACTCATTATGTTTTGAACTTATTGTTTCATGCTGTATGCAACATGAGAAGACAAGAGGTATAGGATTCAAGTTGAGATTAAGACAGCTAACTTTAGATGTCTGTGTTGAGTAAACTCCCTTTCTAGTCAACAGTCAATACAGTTAGTGGAGCCTAGATATTTATTCATTTGGCTAGCCAGTAGATTTTACATTAAGTTTAATCACATTATTTAAGTGCTGCTCTCTGTATTGACTAGATCTCTAGCAACTACCTTGGCAGCTGAAAACACTTAGCTCACCTATAGACATGCAAATTTAAGCATCTTATTTAGTGAACCTTCTATCATCAATTTCTATGCAAGTTGTTATTTCTGCAGTGTTTTCTTATGTTGATGTCCATCTGCAGACCAGTTTTAAAGATGATGAGTGTTTTACTCCATTCAGGAACAAGAAAGGACCTGTAGAGAGTTTGAGTAATAGGGCTTAAATTCACTTATCTGAAATATACTACTGGGAGTTTTTGCATGGGATTTGATGTTCAGAGTGTCAAATAATCATATTTGCTAGCTATTCACAGCATTCATGGTTTAAGGACTTGCAGGCATTCATACATTGACAGTTTCTGAAAGCAGTGGAGACAAATGAGGAAGCTCTCCAATTACTCAAAACACGTCAGCCTTTGCTCTTCGTTGGATGGACTCTGTCTCTATAACACTTGATTTGCAACCTTATGTCTTCTACCACTGTGTCTTCATGTCTCTGCTTTATGGCATATTTATGTAAAATACTCTCTGTAGTGCCATCTTTGGGATTATTTGGGCCATTATGATGGTTGCTCATGAGCTTTACATCAGACTTTCCACTTAAAATTCAGAAAGAATTTAAAACCTTGTTTAGGACATCTTTTGATCCTCATGTTTAATAAATACGTAAGTGCTGTACAAAGGATTGAGAGATGTGCATAAAGTTTTATTTGTGAGGCCCACAGCTAATGTCATAAATTGTCTTCAAAGTTACCTGGGGAGTAGGAATCCAGAAGAATGAGAGGCAGAATTTTTTTTTAAAAGGTAAAAGAGAAAGAGGGATAGAAGAGGAAAATCCTTCCCTGGTGACCAGCTGGGAAAGGAAGTGAGGGGATCTCCAGAAGAACATCCTGCTGTCTTGCATATCCTTTCCAGTGCAACAGTGCAGCAGGAGTTGATAACCATGATGAATTTTTCAGCCATGCTTTTTCCCTGGTACTGTGTGGTTTTTCTTAGGACATGGCCAAACTAGCTGTTTTTTCTTTCTATTTATGATGCTTTTAGCACTGATGGGAGCATGTTTAGTCAGATGCAAGTGTTACACACCAATCAGGTGCTCAGTTTTGGGCATGCGTGTTGTTGGGTAAGGCTTATCAGCAAATTATTACTATTATCTGCAGTGTTATTCACTAATAATGTTTTCTTGTAGTACAAACTAAAAGCTACAAATCAAGGGGTAGGGAATGCAGGTAGAGGAGAAGAGTCTCATGGTTGTGGAAGTAGCTTCCCATGAGAATCTGCCACAGCAACAACATTGGGAGGTGCAGTGTCGTGAGAACAGTATGAGAAAAACAGCAGAAAAGGGGGAAAATACTGTCACACCAGTTTACATGAAAGGTTGCAGAGCTGGAAGTGAAAGTCAGACTAAAGAACTGCAAATGGAGAGCCCTTCACATTACAAAGATTAAGAGACTGAAGGCACTGTGCAGTATAAGGGCATGTGCTTAAAGACAGACACTCACTTAGGTCCACTGAGAAATGGGGATGTTTTTCTGAGCTGAGGTCCATGTGAGCTATAGGAGAGTCTCAATTTTAGTCAGGTAAGCAGTGACCTATTCCACTACAAAGCATCTTACCCTACCTGTTTGATATTGTCTGTTAGGACTAGACAAAAGATATCTGTGTGTAGTGCTAATACTTTAAGGTCTAGCTAGATCAGAATACAGAATACAGTTCTGCAAGTGCAGAATCATGTCTGCATTTTGATTTCTGTGAAGTGCAAGACTTTGGGCAGTAAAAATAATGTGTAAATCATAATTTGCAAAGTTTTTTCCACAAGCAGCATGGAGGAATTCACCCAGAAGTCCTTCACACAGCTGAGATATTACAGGTCTCGACAACTACTACAATGTTTGTAGTTATCAGTCTATTTGCCTGTTGTTTTATTTATTAGTCAGCTTATTAATATAAAAAGCATACTGCATTTAATTTAACAATTCCAAAGTACTTTTGCTGATTTACTGACCAATAATAAAACACAAAGTCAATCAAACAAAAAGTTAAGAGCATTTAGACTTTCTAACATTAATTTGGGATTCAATTCAACACAAACTTCTTTACATATTAACTCTTAAATATAATCCTGAATCAATTATTCTAGCTTGGGCTATGCATGTCTATGGCTCTCACTAGGTTCACTAATGCAGAAATTAGCAGAGTATTTCTGAAAGCATCCCTATTAGTGCAGACTCCTTTCTACTGAGCCGACTGATCCACTAAAGTCATCAGGAGGTTTTGGAGATCTCCAATTCCCAGTTTTTAGACCATTATTCAGACAGAAAAAATCTCTTTGATATTTGTAAATATTGATGATTAAACTATGAGAAGGGAGGATGGAAAGATTATTGAAGGTTTATGGAGAAATACATTTTGACAGAAAATTATATTTTTTGTCATACCAACTTGTAAGGCATAATAGAGTATTCAAAAGTATTTACTTTTGTTCTCAAACTGCCTTCAAATGCTGTTTGCTATTTTCCAGATACTGTAGTTGACCTGTAACCTTGGAACTGTTGTTCAATTCACCAACTATATGGTTCCTAGTCTTGGGCTAGATTTGGAATCAATGTTCATTTTTCTAAGGTGTATATGGATATGTATTTAGTTTTTCCTTCCCTTAGTGTGTCCCTTTCAAAATATACCATTCTGTGATTTTGTGTAAATGAGATGAACTTTCCTTTTGCAGAAGATATCTCTTTATGAAATTATTAAAGTGACTGAACCCCACCTTAGAAGACAATTCTCTATACAATAAATGAAGACATGTAGGCATATCTGAGGGATGGATGATTCAAGATAAGTATACTTGTCTCTGAAAGTTGACATTTTCAATACCCCTTATTGCCTAGGTACTGAGAATCAGCCTAATCTGACTAATATAAGTTCAATCGGATGCTACTCCTGATTTGCCATCAAAACAAAGAAGTAGGTCCTTCTGAGATCTCCACAGCCCTCTCCTCACAAGCCCCTCACAGAAACCCAATACAACTTAGCAATAACATCTGCCAGTTCCCTCAGCACTCGTGGATGCATCCTATCAGGGTCCATGGATTTGTGGATGTCAAGTCTGCCTAAATGGTCTCTAACCTGATCCTCCCTTACTTAGGGAAAGTCATTATTTCTCCAGAGTCTCTTTTTCCTCCAGGGTATTGGATTCCTGAGGGCCAGCTTTAGCAGAAAAGACTGAAACAAAGGCGGCATTCAGTAACACCACCTTCTCTGTATCCTCGATCACCAGGGCACCCACTTCATTCAGCAGTGGGCCCACATTTTCCCTAGTCTTCCTCTTGGTACTGACATACTTCAAGAAGCCCTTCTTGTTGTCCTTGACATCCCATGTTAATTCCAAATGGGCCTTAGCCTTCCTTATTGCATCCCTGCACAGTCTGACAATGTTCCTATATTCCTCCCAGTGACCAGTCCCTTTTTCCACATTCTGTAAACTTCTTTCCTCCACTTGAGTTTTTCCAGAAGCTTCTTGCTCATCCATGCTAGTCTGCTGCCTCCTTTGCTCGATTTCATACTCATAGAGATGCACTGATCTTGAGCTTGGAAGAAGTGATGCTTGAATATTAACCAGCTCTCTTGGACCCCCCTACCTTCTAGAGAAACTCATGGAATTCCTCCAAGTTAGTCTTTGACAAGGCCAAAGTTAGCTCTCCTGATATTTCGCATTTAGTGGTGAGGTACAGTTTCGAACAAATTAAACAGAAATTTAAGCATGTAAATCTTCCTATATTTATGTGCAAAACTGGCCCTGTATTTGCAGCATATATAAATTGCCATGTATGTACAAAGGTAAAAGAGCATTTAAACTGTATTTTTCCATTCAATATATATGTGTTTACATTGAAAAGCATATTTTATTTTCAGCATTAAAGATGTTCTTTATGGCGACTTATTGAAATTTCATGCGGATGGTATGTAAATCCTTTACATTGGCTGAGCTGACAAAGGTGTTCTATTTAATTGGCAGAGAAGCAAATCCACTCTGCAGACTATAAATGAATAAAAACAGGTTTCTAGAGAATGGCATTATTGGCAGGTTGGTAAAGGGGTTAATAGAATTCCACAAGGGGTGTTCCCTTTTATCAGCTGAAGTAGATGCCTGTGGCAGATTGTTGACCCTGCTAAAAAGCTTTGTCTTCTTCTGTGTTTGTAAAGGAGACATTGTATTTCTCACTTTTCTCATGTTGCCAATTTCTATATTGTTTTAAACCAAAGGAAAACAAAGCAGATTACAAAATTCCTGAAGTCACGTTTGCAGTAAACACAGGTAACTGATAACAAAATGTTCTTGTCTTTATCCCTAAAAATGTGAAATTATCTAGCTTCCATTAGTGAAAAAGGATAAATTCCAAACACAAATATATTTATGTAGCTACATTTCTGGATAAGCAATAGGAGAGATACAGTATTAAGGGGTTTTGTTTTCTAAGGATTATTAACACATGATTTTGAAAATCCAATGTGTCTTTACAATGTCTGAAGATCCTTATTTGAATTTAGTAGTCAGGTAAGACTCTTGCCCAGAGTGATTATTTTTGTCATGGCCTGTACCTATGTGTCTCAACTGGCTTACATAAGTTAACCTTTCAAAATGGTCACCATGCAACTGCCTTTAGCCTATACTGCCTTGAGTTCCCCTGGGTTGTTCAGGCTGCATGCCCCACCTCTGCTTCAGGCAGCTTTTCAACATTCACTTCTGCCCTCTCTGGTATCCTGACAAGGAGCCAGACCCTGTGATCAAGTTTCCCTGGTCTCCAGAGGTCTATTCTGGTGTTTCAGCCACTCCAGTAACTGAAGACCAGATCATGAGTATTATGAGTACTTTTGTTACTGTTTAAAACAAGTCCTGTGTTTGAAGCAATTAGTGTGGTTCCTAAGGATGACTTTATTAAATGGTTGTGCTTTATGCAAGAAAAATGCTAGAGATGGAGAAATAATTCCTTCCCTCAGCATCCTCAACACTTCTGAGGTTGCTATAAGTTCTGTAAAATGACTTCAGGAATTCTCGATGCCTTTTTCTGTTCTAGCTTCAGTGATTTTATTCCTCACTGATTCCACTCTTAACTCCCAGTAATGACAATGCATTATTTTTACTTGCTTAATCTTGGAGAATCAAAAATTCTTGCTCTTCAGTGAGCAAATGTCTTTTTTGGGGAGGGCAGTTCCATATTATGTTGTCTGTTTTCCTTTAGTCATATTGATTTTTTTTCTATGGTTGCCATGGTGGTCTGGGAATGCCTTGCCATTTTGGCGTTTCCGAGGTGGAAACCATATTGCTATTCCAAAATTAATTGCAAAAGTATTGTTCCGGTTTGGGCTAAATAGAACTAATTTTACTTTTTCAGTTATCTCTTCTAAGTGACGGTACTTTCTAAAACTAACAACATGTTTTTCCAGACAGCGTTAATTTCTACAAATTATAGTGCTTGATATTTATAGTCACTATTAGGTGTGGTATGTAAATATAGGTCTTGCGTATTATACTTATGCTTATGAAGACACAGGCCACTGCCATGTCATGGATGCCCTACTGCAGTGTTGTAACTGAGTTGTTGCACCTGCGAGGAAGAGCAGACAGGACAGATGACCCAAAACTAACCAAAAAAGTATTCCATCCCACATGATACTCAGTATAAAGCTAAGGGATCACAAGGGTCAAGCCCTTGTTCTCTTCCCTTCCTTTTACTTCTTCTACCATGGCCAATATCTGAGCAAAACCCTGCTAGTTTGTCTGCCTTTGATCCTGATGTGTGTGTTCCTGAATACATTTCCTGACTTCTGCTCCCACCTGCTGCTGGGTCCTGTCTGGGACATTTCCAGTGCCCTGCTCTGAAGAGCCTCTGGTGATGTAATCATCATGGGGGGAAGGAGTTTGAGGGGAGGATTTGACATGGGTTTTGTATATATTTGTATATATTTCATTAGTTTCCTATTTACATTATTATCCTGTAGTATTATTGCTGTTTCATTAAACCTGTTAGTTTTCTTTTCCAATCCATAAGTCTCTCTCCCTTATTTTCTTTCTCTTCCCCTTTTGGGGAGGGGAGAGGAGTTAATAGAGAGAGTCTGTCCATCATTTAGTGGCCAGCCCAGCCCTAAACCATGGCAAGAATGAAAATGTACTCAGTGTGACAATCCTCAGCTGTCCTTGTTGCACCTCCTAGAATATTGCAGGAGCTATAAGACACTAACCTTGTTAGCAAGCAATTCTCTGAGACTTCTGGGTAGACTGAGTGAAGTGAAAGCCAGTAAAACCAAGCAGAGTTTCCATTTTTTACACAGACAAGTGCCGAAAAGTGTCATATTATGCTGTGAAATGGCTCCACAGTTGCTGGAGTTTTTTATTGTTATTGTTTTTATTATCAGACTGTTATCTTTCTTGTTGGAAAGCATAGATGCAGCTTCTTGACATAAGAAATGTCTTTAGAACAAGATTGGACTGCTTATTTAGTTTTTGGTAGATGGGGTCAAGACATTATTTTCCAGCTTCTGGAAGCTACCACAGTAGGACTCAGATGATGTCATCCACTATAAATTATTGCAAGTCACTCCCTATTCTGTTTAAGAGACAAAATTGTTCTTTCACCCAACCTCAGAGCTATTGCTTAATTTTATTTGTGTAACATCTTACAGATTTCATTTTGTGATGAAGTTTCTGTGTTGCAAAAGGCAGAAAAGTGCTGAGAAGAGTAGACCTGGCATTTTAAAACAACTCTAAACAATACACTGCTTAGTCAATGGCACGTGTGTATGTATACATTTCCTGTACTAGACAAGAAGATTTATAAAAAGGATTCGGCCTGAAAAGTTCTCTTTTTTTCTGACCAGTGTAGATGGTCTAATAAAATTTATTGTTTCTCCATAGAAACATTGCCTTCCTTGTTGAAAATACCAGTAATCTATATATATATAATTAAGTTATTGACCCACACATATAGTACAGTATAATATGTTATTATATGTCATTTAACATGACTTTAGTTTTTAAGGCAACGTTATGTCCCTCTATTTTTCATGTTGGACAAAACCTTGTCCCACCAAACTTCTCAATCATATTCCACTTATTTCTTGTGCACAAATTATTTATAAAAATCTTCAAATACCTTGAAACCTTTATTAAAAGTTAAGGGCAATAGTCCATGTTATCTCTTCATTTACTCTGCAAATTGTCCTAGTAACTGTTCAGCTCTGCACAGACCCAGTAACTGTTCAGCTCTGCACAGGCTAAAGTACCACTTAATGTGAAAATAAATGGTAGAATTTTAAATCTTAATGCTTCATCAAAGTCCTAATATTATTAGGATATGTTACTATAAATACTGTGAAAGAACAAATTGTTTTAGATCATAGCACAGGTCAAGAAAATTAATGATCTTGCGTTTGACATCTCTGATACCATTTCTAATGATGAGGGATAAAGCGAATGTTATTTGTCCTTCTATAATCTGTCCCTCTATTTTCCAAATTGTATATATTTATGCAACAGGTATTGATACACATGATTTTCACTGTTTACTTGCAGAATAATGATAGAGTGTATTTTATATATGTGTTTATGTTGAGCACCTTTCCTATTTCTTTGTATTTCTTCTTTTCTTTGGGTGTCTTGTCTCTTATTTTAGATCTTGATTTACAATTTGAGGAGACCTTGGTGCCTGTTGTTTTCCTGAAGACAATCACTTCCACAGCATCCTGTCCTATATTCTTTCCAATCAACTTTGCTATGTAGGTGACAATATCAGAAATAAGATGTAGGATGAGAGTACAGCTGTACTGGAGCTCTTCTCTAATATGCAGGGCTTGCTGCACCACAAACATCAAATGATGTAAAACAGACAGCTGATACCCAGTGAAGGAGTATTTGGATGAATTACTGAAGTTAATATTAACTGAATTGAGATCTAGTTAAAAAATTATGTCAAAGTATTTAAAAACTTGTTTCTGAAATGTAATAGGTGCTGTGCAGGGAACATAAGATGAAGCCTTAATTACTAATGAAATCCACACTTAGTAGGATACAGTTTACAGTCACCAGCAGGGGAAAATTGCCGTTTTTCGTGACATTTTCTTGACTTTTCTTGCACACTTTCTAGTTTGCTTTTGCTATCTCTTTTGAAAGAGATTTTTCACTTCCTAGAAGAACTATTATATGAGAATGTTATTTCTGAATGTTGTATTTCACACTGCATGTAGTGTCCCTTCTTTACAGAGGGGCAGTAGTGCTGTGAGACTTAAAGCATGAAGCAAGACAAATATCTACAGAATTTCAGTATGGTTTATTTTAATTCCTTTATCCTCAGAACTGACTTAACATTTCTTAGTTTTTTACTTGTAATCCTGGAAAATATTTTAATAGATCGTGAATGTGAATATTTTTTAGCAGCTGAAAGCAGAGCATATTTTATCCATCGCATTCCAAATTATGCTGAGATAGCTTAAGGCATTTTGATCTAAAGTCAGCATGCACAACCTGTCTTCATCTGTTGTGCTTTCTAATTCTATCATCTGCTTTTCAGTTAATTTAATTAAACTTTTTGGCTTCAGTGTTTCCATAAAGAAATGCTTGTATTTGTTGTCACTCTTCCTGAACGTGTTCACTTGCAGATTCAATGTGTTGTTATTTATGTTCACCTTTTGTTTTCTCATTGCATTCATTTTCTATAAAAAGTACATTTTTTCCAGCCTTTCCAAAGCTGAGGTATTGTAGCTATTCAGGTAACCTAATCAGATGCTATACCACTCCCAGCCATTGCAGACATAGTCAGAACAAGTGGCATTTTGACTTCCTGGGGGTAAGCCAGCAAAAGGTCTCCTTTGCTATAATATAATCTAAAATTTAATTGAGGTCCGTTCAGTAAAAACAAGAACTAGAGAAGGCTGTTCCCTTGGACTAATGCCCTAATACCGGTAGGGCACTAACTTCAAAAGTTACTTCTTGAGCAAAAAGGAAAAATGCTTTTCTATATTTTTTTTTAAATGCCATGTCCAGTTCCAGAGATCTGATGGTCAATGTAACTGAACTGCTGCAGCAGTTGCAGGTAATGGGCTTGGAGACCTTTGTTGAGAGCCTGCATACACTTCTCAAGCTGATAACATTATTCTTTCAGTTTTACAGGTAGGAAATTCCCTCAAACACATTAATATGAGGAATGAAAAGCCCAAGCTATTTTGTAGTGTAAAAAAGACAGCGTGGCATCACCATACGTTTGACCATACTCCTTCTTTCAAGAGTTTTAGCCAACATCCTGGGCTGTACATAAGTGTACTTCATTTATATAGCCAAATTTAAGTAATCTTGTCTAATTAATTCCTTCAGCTAGTATTTTTGGTGAAACATAATCTTGGGAATAATCAAAGGGTTCTATAATGCCTTCTGTGAAATCATATAATATGTCAAATACAGAGATACTGGTAAAATTGAACCCAGACAGCAACTTCTGATATTGTAGTTAATACAACACTATAGTATCTGTTGAAGTAACAGGTTGATGTGATACATTTTCAGCTCGTTATGAAACTGCTGTGACCATTGAGCAGACACTACAGGTCAGTTTACCAAGTATATCAGGAAGATGGATCCTCTGTTCCTTAATAAACAAATATATAATTATCTCCTTGTTTTTCCAGACCAATTGTTCATTCATATATATATACATATATTTATATAGAGAGAGTACTGACTTCTACATCTTTTATAAATCTAAAATAACACTTTAAATTGCTCCCAGAGCCTCACAATGATAATCTGTATGATATTATGGCATGCAGCTGTGTATTGTTAACTACCTGCTTGCTGTGTTGCTTCTAGGAAAGAGCTTCCCTGACAAACAGAGGTGGTAACTAAGGGTTTGTTCTAACTTGCCTGAACTTTGTGAACGAATGCAGCAGCACATCTATTATGTCAGGCTAAGCATAGTCTGTCAGAGCAGAACAAAGAGTCAGCAAGTGGGGTTGTTCTGTGCAAGTATTGAAGAAATATGTCCATTTAAGATAAGTAAGAAATAGGAAAATCTCCATTTGATAGATTTGAAAGTGCCAAGTCTCAGATTGATTTCTTGCAGTAAGACGCTGAATATTTGACTCCCATGAGCTGTGTACTCTGAAAATAATACAGGAAAATATTTTCTGTAAGTCTGAGGTAATCTGAACCTGAATCTTGTAACAGTTCTGTGGGAAGGTTTTTCAAAACAGTTTATGCACAGGCTAAGGTGACCTGCTTCTGCCTCAAAAGCCGTATTTGAAGCTTTAGCCATCATCTAGTTACTGTGTAGTCTCTCTGTGGTGCAAATCATTCCTGTTGGTAATATATTCCATATATATAAGCCTCACACCTGCATAAGCTTAGTTGATAGATACCATTGTAACACACAAATTCAGATTTTAATTAAAGTGTGTTGGTCAGGGGCTAAGCCAATGTGCAAACTTGTGAGCAACATACAGTGGAAGTGGCAATTCTTTTTCTAGATATCACACGTATCAGCCTGATCACAGAAATATCACTGTATCTTCCATAAAATTGTGTGTGGAATAATTCAGAACAGGCAGAAATTTCATTCTGCTGAGCCTGGTACAAGACTGAATTAGCTTTTCATCTGGGAATTAAGGTTTGGGTATTGTGTTACTCATTTCAACTAGGCTCTCTCTAGAATTACTTCATGTGCATTGCTTGATATTGTATAACTTGTTCTGTCTTTCCAGACAAGAAATACAATTCATAAGAGAATAAATAAGTGAAGTAAAATGTAAGAATCAGGAGTTATTGCCCCAAACCTTGGTTTTTATAGGGTAATTTCTAATGGCTAGATTAAATCTGAGCTATATTAAATAGAGAAGTCATTGTGGACTGGCTACATCACAGGTCTAAATCTGAGCAACTAAAACCTTCTATGAATGTCTTATGTCCTTCTCTATGTCCTTCTCTATGTGTATGGAAGAAAAGAAAATAAGGAAGGAATAGTTAAAGGGAAGTTCTGGACCAGCTCTTATGGTAGAGAAAGTGTAGCATCACTTCCCTGAAACTAGCTGGGAGCTGAGACTATTATTCAGTCAATCATTCATGAATCCCTTGTACCATTGGGACCTCCACACTGCCAGAATTTCTGCATTGTCATTGCTTTTCCTAGAACCCTCCCACAATGGGATTTAACATTTCAGAGAGGATTCAGTGTAGAACTTAACACAGCCTCAACCTGAGAAAGTGATGGTTGATATAGCTGACTTATCCTTCTCTCTTCACTTATCACTCTCCTGTTCCTTTCTTAATGGTCCAATGTGTGACCCCTCTGTAGATTAGCCAGGGACACTGATTGTATACTGAAGGGTGGCCGACAAACAGGTTTCTACCTCTGCCAAGTCCACCTGTTTACACTGACCATGAACAGAACTAGCACATAAGTAATTTGATACTTCTCTGAGAACTATGTCTGTGAAGAAACAGTTTTACAGTGCTTCTAGATACTTGCCTTTTTTTGCTACTGAGTTAACCAAGTACAGCTGTGCTGCACCTGCAGTAGTAGGAATAAAGATCAGTAGGAATAAAGCAGTTCAAAAGCTTTCAGAGAATTCAGAACTGTGTGTAATATCTTGGATGAAGCTGCTCAACTTCTACCAAGTGCTGGTTATGTAATCGTTGTTTTGTATTCTCTTTCAATCTTAAATGTTACCAGTTAATAAGATAAAGTGAACTTCTGTGTGAAAACAGGTGTTTAAGTCATGTGACACCAGGTTTTGTGTTTTCATGCAGATTTTACACTTAAAATTTAGTAGGATAAGGAAAGTAAATTGACAGTGGAGTGGTGCAGAGCTGTATGGTGCTGTGAATCTGTGACTATATACTGCCAATTCCTTTTAAATTCACCTCAATGCAGCAAGCAGTCACCTACATAGTGCCTTCAAGGGGATTACAAACAGACAGGCAAATTCAAGGAATGTACGACGGTAAATTCAGGATGATCTTATACCCCTTTGTTCTTTTATAATTCAGTTTAAAACTTTCCTGCCCACTACCTATATACCATTCCAAATGTTTAATGAAGCAGTGGTATAGATTAGTCAAATTTTTAAAAGGGAATAATGCAATTCAGGATTGCTCAGTCTCTTCTATACATATTTTATTGACTAATACAGAGTGTGTCAGTATAAACAGTGACTGGCAGATAAATGAAGGACATAGGGTAGCATTTTCAAGAAAGAATCACTTGTAAAACAACAATGCCATTTCAGTTTGCAAAGTATCTGATCTAAGTATTCATTTTAATGTAGCAGCAGCAGCCTGTGATGAGCTAACTGCATAAATATTTACTTATGGCATTGGATCTTTTACAGATTTATGTTCATGATCCAGGACAGTCAGTGGACTAGAAAGTGAGTTCATAAACCTCAAGTAACAGTGAAGAATATTGGGCCATTGCAAGATTAGACATTTACTGGCTGAAAAGAGCAAGGAACCTTCTCCTTTCTAGTAACTTTGTTACCAATAACTGTATTCATACTACCTTTATCTGGGAGATGTTTCCTACTTCCTTCTACTGGCTTGCAAATCTGTGTCCTGATGTCCTAGACTCAACAACAGAAAATCTGGCAGTGTGTCCAGCACTCATGGGATGAGGCAGAAGCTTGTATCCAGATGGTAATAGAAAAAAACATGAGAAATAGTCTCTGCTTGTGTATGTTATATGCTTTATGAGACTTTTAGAACATAAGAAATATATTTATGTACATAGTATAAATCTAGAACACTGATGTGCTGCTGGTCCATACAAACATGCCCCTCAGGCTGGTCAGAGGTTCAAGAAGAAAAAGTGAAGCCACATGTCTCTGTGCCCTGGAAAAACCAGAACTTTCTGGTGACTAAGCATTCCATACTTTTTGATTAAGAGTAGAATAATGTGTGGATGTGTGCTCTCATGCTACTTATTTGTTTATTTTTTATTTATTTTAATTATGTGCTAGTGTGTTTATAATATGTGCAGTGGATGGAAAAAGCAACAGTAAAAACTCTCATAAACATTTCAGACTTCTATTCATTATAGAATTTTCTGATCTTGCTTTTGAGATATGCAGTGATTAAATAGAAAGAGCATATATGTGTGTGTCTATGTCTGTGTATATAACTGTTATGTGTGCTGTCAGCATCTTCCACATTAAAACTACCAGTTTTATGCTTTAGGTATTTATTGGTGTACACTATGAATCAGTAGCAGAAAAGAAAATAAATAGACATACCCTACTTTCCACATGAACAAATTAAATGCGGCATGAACTAGAAAACACCTTCTTTGGCAATGACATCCAGTGATAGTAGTTAATATTCCCATCCGCTGTACTCTCTTTTCTTTTGCCAGCAGTTTTTTGCTGATGTTGCACTCTGCTGCAGAGGAGAGGTGCAGTTCATTGAAGCAGAGTACCAGCCGCTCACCCCCATTGCTAGGTTTCCCTATTGCCAAAGCAACTGCAGAGATTTCTAAATCCTGCACTAACTGGAGAATGGCATGAGGTTGTGGGAAGCATAGACGAATAGGCAAACATGTCCTTGTCTGACATACTGCCAGTTCCAGGATGTGAGCTGGTACATGTGCTGGCATTTGAAGATTCATCCTGAGGCTACAACTCGTAAGTGTGTGCCTTTGTTCCATGATTAGGAATATCTTTATCAGACTGTCATCCTACCTCTGTTTTGGAGATCCTTTCACTCATCATTCCTTTTTCATATCTTCAGCTTACTTTCATTCTCCTCTTCTGTAAACCATCAAGTCAGACAGTGTGATGAGGCTTGAAATGTCTGGCAATAAAGTGAAAGAGAGTGCATTATATTTTTCTTGGGTGAAAAAATGAGTGAGTACCTACTCATCACAAAGCCACAGTTTACTGGTTTTTGCAATTTTCCTTAGGCCTCTATATTTTTCTTTCTTAGATCAGTTTCTAGAAACAGTAGGTGGAAGCCTTGAAATAGAACTTCTCAATACTTTACAGGAAATTAATTCTGCACTGTTCAAAATTCAAATATTTGTCATTAAGTTATCATGATAGGCTTTTTTGTTCATGTGGGTGTGTAGGTATCCTACAAACTTTGTTACCAACATAAGATCCCACATAAATGTCTTGCAGTCTGCAGAAATGAAAAGAAACATGGCATTCTAAGTGATGGTGATCTCTCTTTGCTCACAAAGAAGTTTTTTAGAAGCTTGGTGACTGAGTGGCATATCAGTATAGGGGAGTGTAGTGATGACCTGTAGAGCTTTTACCCACTAACTTCACTGAGAGGCTTGAATGACAAATTTGAAGCTCCTATGTTTTGTGGTGGAAAAAAAATAGGAGAATGCTAATAAAATTATAGACTGGGCAGATATTACAGATCCCCTCCAACTCCCAAGAAAAATAACCCACAAGCTGCTCATTAAAGGACAGAAGAAAGAAAATAAGGACTGATGTTTGAGGATTTCACTACAAAGAAATGTCATCAAGGCCATTTATGTCATGCGATCCTAGATAAAGGAAGTTTATAATAGCTTAGCAAAGCCACTGCCTAGATTATCTGTCATGTAGAAAAGAGAAAAAGTTGAGCAGGCTGAAAACAATGCTCAGGGATTGAACACTACAAATGAAAACACATTAGGCAAAACAGAAAAGCAGCGATCACTGTTTTATGCTTTCACGGCAGACATATAACTAGATAGTAGAACATGTGTTTGGGCCATTTACTAAAGCAAGAATTTGGGAAAGAAAGCTAAAGCACATAACTAGACATACAATTCCTATAATGTTAGTAAACATTGCACATACTATAACTTGAAATAGCCAGTAATTGTGTGTTTATTTCTTTTCTTTCTGTTTTGCAGCCTTATCATTAGGGAAAACTACTAGTAGTGAGGAAAAAAGCAAAAGGAAAATATTTATTATCTTCTGTATGTTCAGTCTTTTGTCTAGGGACTAGAATATCTCTTCCTTGACCTTTTAATTCTCCCTGTTCAAAGACCACCCTCAGGCTGACCACTGAAATGATACTTAGAGTTCATCTAGGTCATTTGCAACACTATTTTCAATAAAACCTATCTGAGATAAGCCTGCAGTCTACACTGAAATATTTCCTTGGGGAATGCACTGGTACATTAGGTTTGCATGGCAAGGTTTTGGTAGTGGAGGGGATAGAAGGGTGAGTATTGTGAGAAGCTCCTAGAAGCTTCCCCCATGTCTGATAGAGTCAATGTCAGCTGCTCCAGGATGGACCCACCACTGGCCAAGGCAGTCAGTGATGGTGGTAGCAAATCTGTGATAGGAAAAAAAAACCTTCTGTGGAACAGCATCAGAGAGAGGAGGGAGAATATGTGAGAGAAATAACTCTGCAGATACCAAGGACAGTGAAGAAGGAAGGGAAGGAGATGTCCCAGGAGCCAGAGCAGAGATTTCCCTGCACCTTGTGGTGAAGACCATGGTGAGGGAGGCTGTCCCCCTGCAGTCCATGGAGGTTAATGGTGGAGCGGATCCCCACCTGCAGTCCATGGAGGACCTCACCCCAGAGCAGATGAATGCACCCCAAGGAAGCTGTGACCCCATAGGAAGCCCATGTTGGAACAAACTCCTGGCAGGACTTGTGAACCCATGGAGAGAAAAGCCTACCCCAGAGCCTTCTCTTCTCCAGGCTTAATAGCCTCAACTCTCCTAGCCTGTCTTCACAGGGAAGGTGCTCCAGCCCTCTGATCATCTTTGTGGCCCTCCTCTGGACCTGCTCCAACAGCTCAATGACCTTTTTGTGCTGGGGACTCCAGAACTGGACACAGTACTCCAGGTGAGGTCTCATGAGAGCAGAGGGGCAGAATCACCTCCCTTACCTGCTGGCTATGCTTCTATTGTTGCAGCCCAGGATGCAGTTGGCCTTCTGGGCTGCAAGCGAGGATTGCCAGCTCATGTTGAGTTTTGCATTGACTGACACCCCCAAGTCGTTCTCCTTGGGACCGCTCTTAAGCCATTCTCCTCCCAGCCTGTATTTGTGCTTGGGACTGCCTCTGCCCAGGTGCAGGACCTTGCACTTGGCCTAGTAAATTTAGTTAGTGACAATCCTATCATGCTCCTGTGGCTGGCTGCATGATGGATGTTTACATTTTACTGATGGAGAAGTTCTTAGCTGCCCTGGGTAGACTGCATGAAGAAATAGTTAAATATTGAAAAAGGGGTTATGAGTACAAGAATTAATCAGCATATAAAGGGCAAGTTTGAAATTACTGGGTAACTGAAAGCAATAGAGAAACAGTTACAAAGAATTTCAGAAATATCAATGAAGGATTTTATGTTCTCAAAACCAATTTCAGTTATTCCACCTTCACCCTTTAAAGTCTCAAATATATCCTAACGTCCCAATGAACTTGCCAGCACACTCTACTGAATATATTTATGAGAATCCTGATACATAGACATTAAAAAAGTCTAGAGAGAATCTTCAATCCCTTTCATCCTCATCACTTTGTACCTCTTGATATCTGTAGGCCTATGTAAGTGCTACCTACAATTCTCAACTACTACACAAATGAGTTTCAGTTTTGCTAACATAGATCCCATGCACAACTGGACTCTTTAAGAGTAGCTATTTAAGAATGCCCTGTGCTGTCTGAAAAAGACAACTTTGATGTTAATTGGGGTATGTTTAGACACACATACAAGGAAATGCAAGTAGCAGCCCAGACTCAGAGCTGCCAGAACTGTAACCTGCCAAAGCTGCTGTGACCATGCGCCATACAGCTGTGTTAAGGTAATGATAATCTGAGCTAATGCTTTCACCTGGGAACCTGAGCTTGTTAGTTTGAACACAACACCATCCTAATGCAACTACATAGCTCTCAATATGGGTAGAATGAACCCAAGTTGTCTATGTGGAGAGATGTTAATGCATGCTGAGGGGAAAAACGGGTCAGAGGAATTTCAGTGGAGCCACATTCAGTTGGAACATGTTGGTTTGTTTGTTCACGTTGGATACTTGACACACTGGTTGTTTAAGTCAGAATACTATTTTTTAAGAAGAAACAAAAATAGGAAAACAATAATATGCTTTGAAAAATCCTGTTCTGAGAGTTTTTAAGTGATGTGGTTTTTATTTTATTTTGCAATTTTGTTTAGATTTTTTAAAATTATATGATGTACCACTGGAGAAAGGATAATAATCAGCAGGCTTGTGTTGAAAGAAAGTTTCCTAAAATAACTTTTCTATTTTAAGAATTGTAGTATATAATATATATAATATGCAGTATATAATCCAAATAAGTGATGCGATCTCTATCACTTTTGAGTCTTAAGAAGACTACTGTGAATTGTTTGCATAAAACTGAACTTATTTGGAAAAGGAGAAGAGGCTGGAAGAGACAGTCCAGAGCTTTCCACACTTCCACCAAGATGACAGGTTCTTACATATGAGATGCCACGCAGAATGTGGTTTTTTGTAAGGTGCCCTGGTAAGTTTCTGCATCCCACTAAATTTTGAACTTAGTTTAATGAGGACTGTTGTCTGTAACAGAAGCAAAGTTCTGCTGATCACTCCATGGCAAGTTTTTCCTCTTTGATTCACAGAAGCTGCTGGCTATTGGCACAATAAACTTGTTCATTTCCTGGGGAAAGGAAAACACAATCTGACATAACAGTTTAGGAAGACGGCTAATCCCTGGATAAAGGATACTCCTGAGATCCCTTCCTACCTCACTCTCTCTGTTTCACTGTTGCAAGGAGGAAAGTAGCAGAGGATTTAGATCATCACAAAACCAACTGGGAAAAAGAACACTTTTTTTTTTCTTTTAACGACTTTGAACTATTTTTAATTCAGCTACATATGTGCTGAAGGCAGGACATAAAACCTCTAAACATGTTGCAGAGTTGAATGCCTGTTCTCTTCACATCTCTAGCAAGGACATAGGTGAAGGTGTAAATTTACATAGCACTGTCCTGCTTTTTTAACATCACTAGTTAATTTTCACTAGCTTAAATTCTTTTAGTCATCTGCACAGTGTGAATGGGTTATCTCAAATGGGAGTTAAAGTGAATGCAAAAAAAGACTAATGTTTGTATTCCTCCTGATTTTTACTGTGAAGCTTTAGTCCCATATGCTCATGATTTTTCTTTTATTACGTACATCTGTCTAAGCACATACAATTTCTTATGTTAGAGAAGAAACATTAATGGCCTTCTGGTAAGTTAGCCATTTTTCAAAACCTGGTATAAAATATAGGAACTTACTTTCATATTTAGCTATGTTGTTAATAGTTGTCTATGTATTAGAACTTATGAACTTTCTGAATACATTCAATATTTCTCATCAGTCTATATATTTTAACATGTGATCCATTAGTATCTAAATTAACATTTGGATGGAAGTTGGATGGTAGTTTAGATGGGAATTTCTGATATGCTAACTTGTGATATATGTTTCTTATCTTTCCTACAAAATGCTATTTTCTCCATGATCGCTTTTCAATGAGATAAGTTTTCTTTAGCAGCAACATAATAAATGCTAACAAGATTGTCTTCTAGAATCCGAATGGACTACCTGGACTTTAGTAAGGCCTTTGACACCGTCTCCCACAGCATCCTTCTGGAGAAGCTGGCTGGGCATGGCTTGGATGTGCATACACTTTGCTGGGTTAAAAACTGGCTGGATGGCCGAGCAGAGAGTTGTAGTGAATGGAGCTGAATCCAGTTGGTGACCAGTCACAAGCGGTGTTCCCCAGGGCTCGGTTTTGGGGCCAGTCCTGTTTAACATCTTTATCAATGATCTGGATGAGGGGATTGAGTGCTCCCTCAGCAAGTGTGCAAATGACACTAAGTTGGGAGGGAGTGTTGATCTGCCTGAGGGTAGGAAGGCTCTGCAGAGGGACCTGGATAGGCTGAATCAATGGGCTGAGGCCAATTGTATGATGTTCAACAAGGCCAAGTGCCAGGTCCTGCACTTTGGTCGCAATAACCCCATGCAGTGCTACAGACTTGGGGACGAGTGGCTGGAAAGCTGCCAGGCAGAAAAAGACCTGGGGGTGTTGGTGGACAGCAGGATGAGCATGAGCCAGCAATGTGCCCTTGAGGCCAAGAAGGCCAATGGCATCCTGGGGTGTATCAGAAGGGGTGTGGTCAGTAGGGCGAGAGAGGTTCTCCTTCCCCTCTACTCTGCCCTGGTGCATCTGGAATGTTGTGTTCAATTCTGGACCCCTCAGTTCAAGAAGGACAGAGAATTGCTTGAAAGAGTCCAACACAGAGCCACAAAGATGATTGAGGGAGTGGAGCATCTCCCTTATGAGGAGTGGTTGAGGGAGCTGGGTCTCTTTCACTTGGAAAAGAGGAGACTGAGGGGTGACCTCATTAATGTTTATAAATTTGTAAAGAGTGAGTGTCAGGAGGAAGGAGGCAGGCTCTTCTCAGTGATAGCCAATGACAGGACAAGGGGATATGGGAGCAAGCTGGAGCATAGGAGGTTCAATCTGAACATGAGGAAAAACTTTTTTACTGTGAGGGTGACAGAGCACTGGAACAGGCTGCCCAGAGAGGTTGTGGAGTCTCCTTCTCCGGAGACATTCAAAACCCGCCTGGACGTGTTCCTGTGCAACCTAGTCTAGGTGATCCTGCTCTGGCAGGGGCTTGGACTGGATGATCTTTCGAGGTCCCTTTCAACTCCTAATATTCTGTGATTCTGTGAATGGAACTATAATTAAAAGCATTGAATTCTCACTTGATATCATTTTATTCTGCTTGATTTCTACTATTCATGACTCTTTCTCCCAGTGTTCCCTGTATAGATGCTGGGCAAGGTTGACCTGGGAGCCAAAAATACTGACTGATACAACAGATTTGAATAGAAGAGGTGAATGGTTGGAAATTCAGACAGTGTCATTCCAGATGATCGCCCTGGAGTTAAGGCTGTACGTCCTGACAGAGCAAGGTCCTGGATGTATGTGACAGTGTACATGAGTTTGGATTCAATCTACTCTGAGCTCACCAGCTCTACAATTCATATATGTAAAACGCAGAACAGATGCTCTGAAAGTAAATTGGCCTGACACATCTGGAGAGCATTGGGCTCAGGCAGTGTGTGTGCTACAGCTACATAAGCCTGTGTTTTTGCCTGGATTTCTCCAAAGAGAACACAAAAGCAGGGAGTGTAGATGATTGGACATGCAGTGCAGGAGTACTAAGAGGCTGCTGATTCCTGCAGCATTTGAACCAGGGCTGCAACTCTCCCAGCTTTGGTTCCAGCTATCTTAGAAGTATGAAAAGGTATCTGTCTTTAAGAAAACACCACTGCATAGCAATGTGAGAAAGCATTAAAAAAAGGCAAACGAACAAAGAAACAAACAAAACAGGGGAGATGTGAAACACTTCATATTGGATTGCTTGCACATTTGTTTCTGTTACTGGAAACAAAATATTAAGTGATGGAGGGGACTGCAGGAAGAAATGGGAGAGTTAAGGCAATTGGCTGTTGATATGGACACTTCTGTCTTGCTGCTGTGAGAAAGTTCCTACAGGCATGCTGCTTGAATCAAACTTTGCAAAGGCAGACACTAATTGTGTATTTGGGCATTAGCTGTGTGTCCAACTTAAAATCTTCCACCTTGATTTACATAATTGCTGAGCATTAACAGCAGCAACTACAATCACTGAGAGCTGGGCTTTGTAAATGTTCTGTACAGTGAAAAATGAAATCCTAAATACATCAAATTTGGTATACAGTGTGAAAACATTTGTCTTTAATTGTTTTCTCCTGCCTCTATAGAACTGGAATATTAATAATAATTTTTCTTACAGGAGTGCTGTGAAGATAAATGAATTCATATTTGTGAAACAGAACTACTGCAATGAGGACTGCTTTAAGAGGCTATGTGGGAAATTATAATTCTGTTTGCAGAACTAAGTTCAAGTTTGCTGGGCAAACCCATGGGTTACAAGCTAAGTAATAAAGGTAAAGAAAATGTTGTCCATTAATGTAGTATCATTCCTACTGCCCACTAGATGAGACAGAGGATCTCTTGAAAATCTGGAAAGACTAGAGTTAAACTAAACAGTATATAATTGAGGACACAATCAAAGGTTAAAACCAATTTAAACCTGGTATTTTCTATGCTGTAATAACTTGATTTAATAATAGCTCTCCTTTAACATGATGTCCTGGTTTGAGCTAAATAGAACTAATTTTCTATTTAGTGATTTTACTTTTCAGCTCAGTCTCTTCTAAGTGGCTGAACTTGCTGAAACTAGCAGTATGTTGTTCCCAGACAGTGTGTACTGATAATGTTCAAGGCCACTGTCTCAGCATGGGTGCCGTGTTTGCACCTACGGGGGGCGGGAAGCGGACCCCAAACTGACCAACTAGGTATTCCATCCCACATACGTCATACTCAGTATAAAGCTAAGGGATCACGAGGGTCTTGACCCTTCTTCCATTTTGGAGCCCTTCTATGTTGGACCCTTCCATCCATCTCGATCCTGCAATGGCTGAAGTCTGAGCAGAACCCTGCTGGTTCATCTGCCTCTGATCCTGATTCATGTGTTCCTGCATCCTGCTCCCACCTGCTGCTGAGTCCGGACTGGGACTTTTCCAGTGCCCTACTCCACAGAGCCTCTGGTGATGTATACATCATTGGGGGAGGTAGGGGGAGGATTTTATAATGGTTTTGTATATATATTTGTACATATTTGTATATATTTCATTATTTTCCTATTTGCAATATTATCCTGTACTATTAATGTTTTATTAAATCTGTTAGTTTTATTTTCCAACCTGTAAAGTCTCTCTCCCTTATTCTCTTTTCCCTTCTGGGGAGGGGAGAGGGGTTAATAGAGAGCATCTGTCCAATATTTAGTGGCCAGCCCAGCCCTAAACCATGACAGATGAATGCCTGTGAAACTAATAGTATTGTAGATACAGAAAATGACTGACAGCCAACATATGTAAGAAAAAGTAATTAGTATGATGATTTGTGGGAATGAGGTTTGGAGATGCTTTTAAAAACATATCTGACAGAGGAAGACTTTGTAATGTAATGTATCTTTGATAAGGCAGGAGGAAAGAGGGATGGAAAACAGTGTAATTTAAAGTAAAAACAGTGGGAACATGTAAGCAAATGCTGATAACAAAGAATAAATCTCATTTCAGCCTTTCACTTGTTTGGGCTCTTTCCTGTTGAAAAACTGTAAGCTATGCACATAATTAGACATTCATGCTGCCACAATAAATCTCTTTTCTGAACACACTGATGCACCCTGACACACTAAGCCCAAGCTGGCAGGTCCGATCTAAATAAGGATCTGCTGAGTAGCTGACATGAACTTCTGATGCATTTCAAATAGAGACAGTGAGAATCCTTTAACAAGCTTCCTCTCTGTTTTTCAGACTCCCACAGAGTCTGAATATTACTGATTTATCAGAACAGTCCTGTGCATATAGTATACATCACTGGAACTATGTTCATCACAACATTTTGCTGATAAGCTATGACTCCTGTTCTCCTAATTTTCTGGTATTTGTTTTTATTTCCTGTAGACAGTTTGCAGCTTGCATGCAATGTTTCTATAAATGCAAGTGCTTCTTCATGCACACAGGGAGCTCTTTGACCAGAAGATGTTCGAATTGAATGAAATAAACACAGCTTTGGGAAAAAAAAAAAGGTTTAATAAATCTTTGAAAACAAAGACTGTGGTTCGAAATGTTGAGTGTGGTTACCTTCAACTTGGTTACATGAAAATCAGTTCAAGTCTTGCGCTGGAAACAGAGAAGTACTGAAAAATATATTAGTATAGTAAAACAGAGATCTAGGAGAAACTCTTAATGACACCTTAAAAATTAAAGCTGTTGCTGGTGCCTAGGGTGTCAAGTAAGTTAAATGCCTTTCGGGGAGTAAAGGACCAAATGTAGTCCAGTAGAACAAAGGCAGTGTGTGTCTTTGTGTTCATAGGCCTTTCCTTGATGTTGTGTAGATGAACAAGTGGAAGACTAATACCTTTGGCAGAGTCACAGCTCTATTTGGCTTTGCCAGAAATAAGATGCGAAGGCTCAACACGTTTGCCAGCTTGGCATGTCATATCATATAACCCAGTTGTACTGCTCACTGATACATTGAGCCTATAATCAACCAAGGTGGTTGGCTGGTGCCAGGCAGGTATGACTACAGGACTAATAGGTGAAGGAGGAGGTAATAAAATGCAGTCACTTATGATTTGGAGGTATAGCTTGCTATGTGCTGTTTTGTGGAATGACTCCAGATTTTTTTGACAAAGTGCAAATTAGATCAGATATTTTGATAATCCTTACACTTCTGGTGTTTAAGATTATTATCACAATTTTTTATGCATACCTGTTTGTTTGTTTGTTTGTTTTTTCCTTATACACTACATTGCTATTCCATCTCTTACCATAATCCAGATTGCATTTTTTGGCCCTGTTTGTCAATGTTCATCATGCTCAGTGTTTCTCAGGTGACTTAAGCACACATGGAAGAAGTGTGTCAAACTTTACACATGCAGTCTGTCCTGGTTTTCCTGGGATAGAATCATAGAATCAATTTTCCATTCAGGAAATCTGTATTTCAGACTACGGCACTCTGGTTAGTGGGAACAAAGTTGATAAGAAACTTCGTTTTAGTTTTTAGCCAGCACTGGTATACAGGTTGCCAAAATCATCAAGGTCTTTTGCTATTTTGAGTTGGAAGGAGCAAAAGCCTGGGCCAACAGAAGTATTCCATACCATAAATGTCACACTTACCATAAACTGGGGAGTTTGCTGGGGACAGCACCATTTTTTTCCTTGATGGTTGTCACCCTGTGGAGGGTCTTGCCCATTGTTCTTATCCCAGGGCCTACTTGCCTGCTTATCGTCTTTGCACTGTTTGTATAATGTAGAAAATGTTTATGGTTTTAATATGCAAATTATTCTGCACATACAGTTACATAATAATTTTCCACCAAACCATTCTATGATTCTATGACAGGTGTTGCTGGATTCTTCCATTTCCATTTTATATATGAGAAATTTTAAAGGGAAGATATTCTTATGTTCAGCTCCTAATTGTGATACCTAGAGTACATGGTTCTGATCAGGAGGCAGCTACTTAGCGAGAGCAACAGTGGATACAGCCATCACTAATGTGGCTGTTCTGATATCTGAGATCTTAAATTGTATCTCTTATTGCTTATTTTTTTTAAATATCTCTTTGGTTCACAATTTTCCTAGTGTCCTATTGATTTAATTACTTTGATTTGTGGATGTTTTGATGTCTGATTAGAGCACTGTTTAAATACATTCGGTCCTCAAAAGTCCATTAAATTAATCTTCAGTCGATTAAATCAAATTTTATTGTACAAGCAACTGCCTTTGTAAATAAAAATAAGTATGCAATCATTACATTTAATTACAACTGAGAAATCAAGATAATGTGGACCTGTTAGATGTCAGACAAAAACATTGATATGCCTAGAAAATACTCTTGAAGTTTTATATTCATATTGAGTTTGATAACAGGATTTGTCTTTATTCTGTGCTGTCAGTGACAACACAAATAACAACCTTAATTTAAGACAATTGATGATGGTGCAGCAGGTTGGCTGTACAGATAATGTAGCAGAAGCTTCCTTACAGAATGCAACAGAGAAGAAAACGTGTCCTAGAATTAGTATTTGTGGGCTTTGATTCAGTCCCTGCTCTGCTGAAGATTTCTTTTTGGCTTTTGAGTTGCTACATATACTCTTAATACCTAGCCCTTTTTAAGTTACCAGATATTTGCAGTAATCTGGTCCTAAATTTTCTCACCTGTTAAAAAAGGAGAGACCATCCAGAAGCAAGGTTAATAATATAAAAACTGCAAGGTGGTTTAGATATTGTTGTAAGAAGATATATATAAGTATCACTGACTGAATTAAAGAATAAAAGGAAATAGTGCTGCTGAGGGATTCTGTTTCTCTGCATAAGCTGGAAGGTCAAACAGCAAGTACATTTCATTGCTGCATTTCCTAGAATCATAAAATTGTGCAGGTTGGAAAACACCTTTAAGATCATCAAGATCAACTGTTAACCTAGCACTGCCAACTCCACTACTAAACTACATCCCTAAGTGCCACATCTTTTAAATACATCCAGGGATGGTGACTCCACCACTTCTTTGGACAGCCTTTTCCAGTTCTTGATAACTCTTTTGGTGAAAAAAATTTTCTTAATATCCAAAGTAGCCTCCTCTGATGCAACTTGGGGCCATTTCCTCTTGTCCTATTGCCTGTGACTTGACAGACCAGACACCCACATCACTACAACCTCCTTTCAGGTAGTTGGGGAGAACAATGACATCTCCCCTCCTTTTCTCCAAGCTAAACAACCCCAGTCCCTCAGCTGCTCCTCATAAGACTTGTGCTCTAGACCCTTCTCCAGCTTCATTGCCTTTCCTTGAACGCAGTCCAGCACCTTAATGTTTTTCCTGTAGTGAGAAGCCCAAAACTGAACACAGTATTTGAGGAGCGGCCTCACCAGTGCCAAGTACAGTGGGACAATCACTTCCCTAGTCCTGATGGCCACACCATTTCTTATACAAGCCAGGATGCTCTTGGCCTTCCTGACCACCTGGGCACACTGCTGGCTCATATTCATTTGGCTGTCGACCAACACCCCCAAAGTCCTTTTCTGTTGGGCATCATTCTGGCTGCTCTTCCCCAGACCTGTTGCATGGCAAAGGATTGTTGTGACTCAAGTGCAGAACCTGACACTTGGCTTTGTTGAACCTCATACAATTGGCCTTGGCCCATCTGTCCAGCCTGTCCAGATCCCTCTGTAGAGCGTGTCTACCCTCAAGCAGATCAACACCCAACTTGATGTCATCTGCAGACTTTTTGAGGGTGCACTCCATGCCCTTGTCCAGATCACTGATAGAGATAGTCAACAGAACTGACCCTAATACTGATCCCTGGGGAGCACGACTTGTAACTGACCGCCAACTGGATTTAACTCCATTCACCACAACTCTTTGGGCCTGACCAGTTTATTACCCAGCAAAGAGTACACATATCCAAGCCTTGAGCAGCCAGTTTCTCCAGGAGAATGCTGTGTGAAATGGTGTCAAAGGCTTTAGTAAAGTCCAAGTAGACTACCTCCACAGCCTTTCCCTCGTCCAGAGTGGATCACTTTATCATAGAAGGAGATCAGTCAAGCAGAACCTGCCTTTCATAAATCGATGCTGACTAGATCTGATCACCTGGTTGTCCTGGATGTGCCATGTGATGCTCACATGTGATACTCAAGGTGATCTGCTCCATAATCTTCCCCAGTACTGAGATCAGACTGACAAGCCTATAGTTCCCTGGATCCTCTTTTTGGCCCCTTTTGTATATGGGTGTCATATTTGCTAACTTATGCTAACTGGGACCTCTCTGGTTAGACAGGACTGCCTATAGGTGACTGAAAGTGGCTTGATGAGTCCTTTAGTCAGCTCCCTCAGTACCCTTGGGTGGATCCCATCTGGCCCACTATGCTTGCCTGTGTGTAAGTGGTGTAGCATGACAGTAACCATTTCCC
This sequence comes from Mesitornis unicolor, assembly GCF_000695765.1. NCBI lineage: Eukaryota > Metazoa > Chordata > Aves > Mesitornithiformes > Mesitornithidae > Mesitornis > Mesitornis unicolor. The sequence continues at coordinate 43,954 of NW_010206360.1, read as the reverse complement.
CTTGGATTATGGGGGCTTTGTTCTGATCCCTGTCTTCCAACTCAATGCTTGGAAAACAACTGGTCTTACTATTAAAGACTGAGGCAAAGAAGACATTGAGTACCGCAGCCTTTTCCTCATCCTTTGTCACTATATTACCTCCTGAATCCAATAAAGGATGAAGATTCTCCTTAACCCTTTTTTTGTTGCTAATGTATTTACAGAAACATTTTTTGTCATCTTTGATGGCAGTAAGCAGAATAAGTTCTAGTTGGTCTTTGGCCCTTCTAATTTTGTCCCTGTCCTCATGACATCTTTGTAGTCCTTCTGAGTTTCCTGCCTCTTTTTCCAAAGGACATAAACTCTCATTTTTTCTCCTGAGTTCCAGCTAAAGCTCTCTGTTCAAACAGGCTGGTCTCTTCCCTACCAGCTCACCTTTCAGCACATGGAGATGGCCTGCTCCTGTGCCTTTAAGATTTTTATCTTGAAGAACGTCCGGCCTTTCTGGGCTTCTTTGCCCTGCAGGACCACCACCCAAGAGACTCTTTCAACCAGTCTCCTAAACAGACCAAAGTCTGTCCTCGGAAGTCCAAAGTAGCAGTTCTGCTGACCTCCCTCCTTACTTCTCCAAGAATTGAAAACTCTATCATTTTGTGATTGCTACGGCCAAGATGGCCTTCAACCATCACATCACCCACAACATTTCTATTCACAAACAGGGCCAGTGGGGTGTATTCCTTTATTGGCTAACTCACCAGCTGTGTCAGGAAATTATCTTCCACACACTCCAGGAACTTTCTGGACTGTTTTGTCTCTGCTGTATTCTATTCCTGGAAGACATCTGGTAAGTATAAGTCACCCATGAGAACAAGGATTAGTGATTTTCATACTTCTCCCAGCTACTTAAATAGTATTTCATTTGTCTCTTAATTCTGGTTGAGTGGTCTATAACAAACTCCCACCTTGATATCTGCCTTGTTGGCCTTCCCCTTGGTTCTTACCCATATACAATAAACCCTATTGTCACCAACATTGAGCACTAAACAATCAAAATTGTTAGCCCCCCTAACATACAGGGCTACCCCACCACCTCTCTTTCCTTGCCTGTCCTTTCTGAAGAGCTTTTAGCCATCCATTGCAGCACTCCAGCTGCGCGAGTCATCTCACCTTCTTTCCATGACCATTTCACGTGGTCCTTGGTATAGATTAGAACAACGTAAATGTAGATCTAGTGTTTCTCTACTGATGACTCCTAAGAGCTATCACAGCTACTGGGACTTAGGGAATAACCCCTAGGAAAGGGCTATCCAGTACTTGCTTCAGTGAGAATGCACTGCCCAGACACTGGACAAGTGCTTTGAATGACTTGTCAAGGTGCCATTTGCGTAACAGGCAAAAAAATTTTCCCATGCAGTCTAATTTCAACTGACATTTGCATTCTAATCAATATGAACTTCATATTTAAAGTCTGATTATTCATTTACTCTACTAACATCCATATGGCCTTTGAGCATTACTTTTTATGTTGCATTTTGAATAATCATGTCCAATCCCTGACCTGAGCATCTCTCAGTGTAGTTGCAACTGTGGCCATGTCCACAGCTCTGCTCCTGGTGACCTAATCAGCTTCTTTCATGTTCTTACCAAAAAAGGATGGCATATTATTTTCCCTTGTGATAAGTATTAATCACTCTGAAATAAAGTGGTTATGGTGTGTGAAGTCACCTGCTGGCAGTCCTTGTGAGCAGTTTATCACTTTGGCTCCTGCTTTGTTAAATGTCGGGGCTTTCAAAAATAAATTAATCTCTTTTTTATAATTACACATTTACATATTTGACTCTAAGACTGTAAATTCTGTGGGGCAGGAGGGGAAGGTAACAGCTTGTTCAGTACTCAACACTTTTTTAGTTTCATTTTGTACTGTGCCTGATGCAACGGGTTTCAGTTCTGGCCAGGGCTGACTGATGCTGGCACACAATACCAGCCATTGCTCTAAGAAAGAAAAATTGACACAGAGTCAACCTGTTCTCAACTAGACCCAGGTCTAACTGTGCCAAAAGTTTGACATTATTCATCTCCAGAATTTGAGTTAGATCTTTTCCATAAAATGATTAGAACTTCAGGGTTCTAATACAAATACAGAATTACAAAATATTTGGGTGTGCGTAGGCAGTAGACGTGGCTATAAGATACTGGGAAAGAAATGAATGTGAATAGAAAGTGCTCAAATTGACTGAAGCAAGAGACATATTAGTTTAACTGAAGCATTATCAAAGAAAGTTGATAGATATAAGATCTTAAAAAATTATTATATAACTTTTTTTCACTAACGAGTTCAGAGTTTTGTTGCGAAAATGGGGAAAATAAATCTGGTCTTGTGAGGCTGGCACTGAATATGCAACCGATGCAAATTGGGAAACAAATAGTAATCGTTTATTTACAGCAACATTTACAAGTTCTTTTGGATTGTCGGTGATAAATTAAAAAGCTACAGGTACACTAAAGGTTTTATAACTACTATAATACCAACAACAATGCACTATGAAACACACAAACACCACCAACAGCAAAAGCAACAACAACTTGCCCACAGTAAGCCTCGCCACCTGCAAATATACAAACTCGTTTGAACAGAAATACAGTGGAGCAAAACCAAGAATACACTCAGGGAAACCTAGAAATGTACCTGAGGAAAGATATAAAATACACTCAGAGAATATGTACCTGAGAGAAAATATAAAATACACTCAGGGTATATGAACCTGAGGAGCAAATATATCACTCAGCATTAGCTGAGGTAAATAATCTTACCCAAAAGGTGACCCGAGTGGTGAGGATGGAGAGGGAGCGAATTCGTCAATCCGTCCAGTTCATCGGTATAGTTCCGAGTTCATCCTGTCCCCCCAAATAAGGGCAGCATTCCGACCAAGGGGGAAGGTTCTCATCACTCCATGGCTGGAGACGCAACTCCCTCTTTCTAGCACGAATCTTAGGGGTTTTTATTCCCTGATGTACATGACAGGAGGCAGGAGTGTGCCCGACTGGATTAGACCACCTGGGGTGTTTGTCTTTAGTTATTACTCAAATTTCTGCATTACATCACCAGGGCATACATGTGGGTGGGGATGACTATAGACAACCTTATCAGTTATGTTAATGTCACAAAGTCCGTTAATTCACACCTGCATGGGTAGAGGTAACGGCTTCTTTGTTTGGGGCGGAAAGAATTGGGGGACTGGGACCATGAGGCCTCCACCTCATCTCACACTCCTCCAGGCATCCAGATAACATCAGATATGGATCTAGTGATGGTTACCACCTTGCCCAGTGCTTGCCACCTCGTCCAGTGCTGAGTTTCATGCTTCCAGGCATGCAGCTACCTGGTGTATGTGACTTGGACTTTGTGACTAACTTTTTCTATCTCTCTACAAGTTTACAGACAAATTGGTAACTTGAATGAAACTGGCTCCAACCATTAAATCCACTAAAATTGCTAAGATGAACATACTGGTTGACCTCGATAACATATGTATGGTTCATTAAAATTACTAGCAATATTGTCAAGAATCATCCTAAAATACTGAGTTAAAAAATATAAAGCCTTGGGGCTGTTGTTTGACTTCAGCTAATCTGATGGATTCTCTTAATAGGAAAATCATCCTTGTCACCACTAATATTCAGTGATTGATACCATGATTGATCTTGAAAGCAAACATAAACATTTTAACTTTTCTTGTCGTTGATACAACTCTTTTCACTCAGAACACTGAAGTCAGTATGATTTTTTTTAATAACAAATGGAATATTAAAAATTAAAATATTTCTATTTAATTTAGTTAATGACCTTAGTACATTGCTCTTCAGTCATGATATACTGTAAATCTACAGATCGTCATCTATAAATCTCTTTTTCTTGTCTAAGTATCACCATAATTTGTTTACTGTTGTAATTTATATGCTGCAAGTACTATATTGAGTTATACATCCTATGTACTTGCAAAAAAAGTGTAATTTAATTTAAGAATTGCTGTAAAATGCAAAAAAGGTGCAGAACAGCATAAATACATGTAATAAAATGTAGTATCTGATGGTAATTCAATTTCGGAATCAGGCAATTAATCACAGTAGTTCAATTAGGTAACTACTGTTCTTTGTATGCATAATATGGGACTGATCATACCATCCACTCATCAGTAGTGATAGGAGCAGGGTAAATGGATTTCATTGGAAAGATCCCTCTTTTCTTTCCCTCCCTCCTTCCCAGTTAAATCAAGGCAGAGTTTCATTAAAACTGTAAAGGCTTCTTATTCTGTTAGTATTTTCAGTTAAGGTTGCACTATCCCTTACTTAGCTGTATCTTCCTGTTTTTGCAGATGTGGAATTGCTTTTTAAGCCCACACCATCTAAACCTCCTAAAGTTCAATGCCTTCCCCTAGAGCGATGAGATAGGATAAGGGCACACTGGCATCACACCCTGGAGCAAACACAGGCAGCCAAAATATGGTGGATTGACCATAGCTGGACACCAGCTGCTCATCACAGCTACTGTGTCACTCCCTATTCTCAACTGAAGAGAGGATAAAAAATATACCTAAAGGCTCATTGGTAAAGATTACAGAGAGGGAGGGAACACTTACCAATTACCATCACAGGCAAAACAGGGGATTTTTTTTCCCCTCAACTAGGAGAAAAATTAATTTAATTCATTAACAATCAAAATCAGAGTAGGATAATGAGAAATAAAAACTAAAGTTTCTTTCTGGCACACCCACCTGCTCCAGCATGGGGTCCTCCAAAAGCAGCAGATGAAGCTCTGCTCCACCATTAACCTCCATGGGCTGCATGGGGACAGCCTGCCTCACAACGATCTTCACTGTGGGCTACAGGGGAATCTTCTCTGGTGCCTGAGGCACCTCCTTCCGCTCCTTCTTCACTGACCTTAGTGTCTGCAGAGTTGTTTCTCTCACATATTCTCCCTCCTCTCTCTGCTGCTGTTCCACAGCAGGTTTCTTCCCCTCCCCATTCTTAAATATGTTATCACAGAGGCGCTACCCCTGCTGGTGATAGGCTTGGCCTTGGCCAGTGGTGGGTCCATCTTAGAGCAGCTGGCATTGGCCATAGGGTAAGCTTCGAGGAGCTTCTTACAACAGCCAGCCCTCTAGCTCCCCTGCTACCAAAACCTTGCCATGCAAACCCAGTACGCAAATGCAAGAAATGTAATTGCTGCCAGAGTGCCAGTACAATGATACTATTGCCTTAGTAACTCATAATATTCTGTGATTCTGTGAAAAGTCGCAGAAAATGTACAGCCAAAGAAAAATTTGTTTTGTAATTTTTCAACACATGGCCTCTTGGGGTGATAAATGATATCCTGAGCAAGAAAAAAATCCCAGATAACTAAGTAGTGAGAATACAGTTGGTACTCCACATGTTAAAGTGCACATTTTCCAGAGGAATGGCTATCCAACCCCTTTGAAAATCCTGCACTTGATGTTACCAGTTGCTTTTCTAGCTCTTTGAATTTAGTTGTCTGACTGAAGATCCAAAAAACCTTGTTATTTACACCAAAAACAAACAAACAACAGAAACAGCAGATTTTTTTTTGAAACCAGCTTTGGTGAAGTTCAATAAGATTCATTGGGTGTATGTGCTGATGCTTTGCTTTTTCTGTCTCTGGTTCTATGTTGATAGATAAGAAAACTTTTATTTTGTTATATATGGCTTTGCTTGCTGGGGATAGCAGGGCAGTAACTGTAGCCTGGGGTGTTCAGTTATTTGGTTTAGGAAATCTAAATGAAGGGATAAAATGCAAAGTTGTTTTTAATAAGCTCACCACAAAATCTCTAGCCACAGCCACTGTGGTTTCAAATTGAATAATCTACTGCCCCAAAAAGCCTAAAGGATGAGTGTGTGTCCTGGTATGAGAAAAAAAGAATTTAACTGTTTGTGATAGTTTAAAAAGATAATTGTTTCTTCTTTTTTTTTTTGTTTGGTTTAGTTTGGTTTTTTTTTGTTTGGGCTGAAACAACAGAGCTCACAGTTTTTTCTTCTTATCCTGTACTGAGCTCAAGAACAGGAGTGGGAATTGAAATGTCTTTGAAGCAACTTTGTGCAGACCTTGCAATCAATCAGGCCACTTTCACAGCTACTTTAAATTACTCCCTGTTTCTTAGGAACCATTATACTCACATTTAGCAGAGGATCACAATCACATCAACAGCTGTACTCTTCCCTGTCCTTGATTGTCATTTGGCCTACAAACGACCCTTTTTTTGCCAGAGTTCAAGGTGTTAATTATACTCTGTGGACTATTTTCTAGCTTTTCTATGACATTCAGAAAACCTCATTCCTTGAGTTTAGTAGCACTGAGCACTTTGTTGTTGGCGTGGGAAAGACAATTAAGATCACTAACTTCTATACTTTTAGCTGAATGAGAAAATAGTATAGATCCAAGTCTTTAGGCTACTATTAATTTTTCTTGACTTTTGAACTAATATTGATGTTGAATAAAGTGATTTCTGTTAGAGACAGGCAATTCTCCTTTATATGTGCCAGAAAGGAAATGTAAGAGAGATTCACTGCTAGGTAAAATAGATTCTGTGAAGCATATACAGATAAAGATGAAAGCTCATAAAATGAAACTGTAGAAAGGCAGAAAGGTACCTGACTTCTTGGGAGTTGATGAAGATTCAAATCCAATAACTGCATGTGACATCATAAGGTATTTTTAAGTACCCATCAAAGAAAACAAAGAGCATCCTTTTAATTATCCCTCTGATAGATAGAGATGGTTATAAACTGGTCTTGTCTGCCTCTCACTCTTTTCAAAAGAGAAGGAACTTATAGATAAGACCAGTAAGTCACACAGATATACATCTTTTCATCCTGTTTTGGGTGTTCAGATATTCATTCACTGGAGGCACAGTGTAGTCCTGATGTCATTCAGCAACACCTACGTCTTTATGTCTTTCTTTTTTTGAGACTTCAGACACATTGTATTGGTGGCTTTCTGTTTAGATGCTTTTGAGTGTGGAGTAGAATGAGTGAAGGCATGAGTTGCAGGCTCATGCAAATACAGGGAGTGGATCTGGATGAACGTGCTGTGTCAATGTTCAAATATCAGTGTCAAATGCACATGCTATTTCTCAGATTTTGTTCCTTTGGTGAGTTGTTTCCAAAGTTGTTTTTTTTACAAATCTGATGTAAAATTCTGAGGAATATACTTGACATTCATTCCTCATCTGAGATTTCTCTGAAGTTTCACAAACACCTGAGGACAAGGTCACAGTTTGGACTTGATAATACAGGCTTTGAAGTGTCTGTTAAGAATAAAGATCATAGTTTTTATAAAACCATTTTTTATGCTGAGTAACTGATGGTGTTCACTTTAATTAAGCGACAGTATGTGGGATGGAGGGAAAAGTGAGACCTAAAATGAGCTCTGAACTGAAATAAAAAATAAGTATTAGCAAGAAAGAGATAAAAAGATCATAAGTGACTTTCTGCACCTTATTCCATCTCAAGGAAGAAATGGTAGCCTAGTAGATATAACAGCACAGTAGAAAAAACTGAGAATGAAGTGCCTGCCACAATGATAATTATTTGCATAAAGCTCCAACAAGAAAAGCTGGAAGAAACTCATTCCACTGTGTTTCTATTTTCTCGACAGAGAAATGGATGATCTAGAAACAGTGAGTATCAGAGCAGCTAACCAGAAATTCTCTTCTGGATCTGAGAACTCTTTGTTTAAAAAGTGCAGCCTCAGTCATCTTCTGTTGTCCATGCTTCTATCTATGTTTTCAAAAGACATTTTGTTTTTGACTAGTTGATATTTTCTAACATCAACTTATTCCAGTGAAGAGTAACTCCCTGTATTCTGTCACACCAAAGTCTAAGTAAATCTGTTACAGGTTTAGCTCTTCTGTATGGATGTTTCATATCTGTTTTTACTTGGTGGTATGCAGTCCCTTTTGGGTTGGTTCAGGGGTTATTTTATTTGGGGATTTGAGCATTTTTTTAATGTGTTCTGGATATCCCTGAAAGGTTGTGTTGGAGCCATGTCTGTGAGTCTGAAAAATGAAGCTAGAGATTGTGAAAAGTGTTCTTACAATTTTGCAAAGAAGGGAAAATCTTACTGAACACCTTAGGATTTTGTTTCAGTAAAATCTTTAGCCAACAAATCTTTTAAGCTGGATTTTCATACCTATTGTTCTGCAAGAATTATTACTCTGTAATATTAAACATTTCCATCTTGCAGTAAGGCAATACTCAGTATAAAAGACTGGGAATATGTCTGGAAGAGTAAAATGCTATAATTGCTTGCAACAAAATTAAAAGATGATTCACTGTTTAATATGAGGCAGAATATAAAATAGATAACAGATAATTCATCTTTTTCAGGTATTGGAGAGTAAAATTTTAATACAGCAGTTTGGAGAAAAAGAAGAAGTAAAATCAGTGCACATACTGTGTTTGTACACATATGTGTATGCTTACACACATGGACAAATGTGTGCATACATTCAGGCACACATTCTGGTTGAAATAGCAAGCAACTACATCATTTTTCCTTAAAAGAAAGAGAGAAAGGATAGTAAAATATTAGGATTCTCCCTTCCCCTCATATTTGTAAAAATCTCCACACTATATTTTTACATCAATGTGCAAAAGTGTGTACATATTTTTTCTATTTGCAGATCTATATGCATAGGTGTGCATGTATACGTCAAAAAATCCATAAATAAAAGAAATACTCCTGTCCATCTAACACTGTATACATACAGAATATGCTCCCCCACCCCTGAAAGATGCAGGCAGTAAAACATATCAGTCCTGATAATGCCAATAGTTTTGCTTCTTAGAAGTTTCTTTCCTGTTACACAATAGAAAAAAGCCATGGTTGAGGGCTCTCAGCCAAGCTTGCTTCAGGGTTATCAGTGCAGTAAAGCTTGACCTTGTTATGTAGAAAATGTGTTTTAAATTAGAGCTTGCTCATAGCACTGCACAACCCATGTATCAATTAAAGTTCTTGAAAGTGAAAGAAAAAAAAGAAAAGAGAAGGGAAAGAAAAAAAGAAAAAATGTTAAAGAGAAGATAATTTTCATTTGAGTGCCACTAGTTTTACTTTCTCTGATTGAGTGTAGGCTTGCTCCACATTGTGCTTTAATTATGTCTGCCTTCTTGACATTTTCCTCTGCCTTCCCAAAGAGTCATTTGCCTCCTGCCAGCTGCCATAGGTCTGTGCTGAAGGAGTTGAGAACCAGATATTTCTTGTCTGAAAGTCAAGCCCATGTAAAAAGTGTCAGGAAGCTCATTATACTCAGTGTCGCTGGCAGGTTCCTCCAGAGCAAAACATTACCACAAGTCAGTTTCCTGACTAGTCAGCCTCAGATATAGTGAAGGAAGATGTAATATCCCTGTAATCTTTATTTAGTGCTGGTTAGAGTTGTTATTTGTACTGGTTCTTTGTTCAGCTCTAGCTGTCGACAAGAAATAAATTACTCCCCAGCTAGTAAATTGCAGCACTCTTCTGAGGTTTTTGGAGCAGGAAAACAAAGTGATAAATTGGTAGCCCTAAGAGGTTTATTCATAAATATTCCCTCCATTTAATTCGAGGTGGGTTTTTTTGTTTATGGGGGTTTTTTTGTTTGCTTTTGTTTTAACGTCTTTTCCTTAGAGGTTTATTTACATTTTTAGTGAATATTTTATATGGAAGAAAACCATAACAAAATAGTCCTTGTAAGTATTATTATCAACCTTAAAAACAATGTGAAAGAGAATGGGATAATAAAAGACTGGGACTTCCTTTCTGCTGGGAAAGGAAGAGGAGATTTAAAGACTCTGTCTTGAATGTTCATTTTTTTATCATCCAAAATGAAACTAGCACACCTTTTTTCTAAGCTTTATTTTTGCCAGAAATATTTACGGATTTGCTGGGACCAGAACAGCTCTCCAATTGTTCTTATTTAGAGAGAAAACCAGTAAAAGTTTTAGTAGTCAAGGCTATATATCCTAAAAGATTCAGATAATAGTTTCTAGCAAATACCTTTTTCTTTTTATATTCAAAACCAGATCAGCAGAAACTAATATGCCTTTCCTCTCTGACAATGTCTGAGTTCAGAAGAGAAATAAATTCTGTCACTATGAACCAATTCCTAAGTGGGATAAAAAATTCTTGACTAAAATTCAGCTACTTAAAATTCAGTTTACTGAGATGTTTTATGATCACAAAGCATAAAGCTTGGCAGCAAGGTTGCCCAGAGGATAATTGCATTAACTTTTATTCTAATTTGGGTTTGAGGGAGTAGTTTAGAAAAGAGTATTCTTTCCTTTTAGACTTATTTTTCAAGAGATTGTGTCATGGTCTTTATGAAATCCCTGTTTGAAACAAAAGAATTAATGGCAGAGATGGGTTGAATTAATGTGGGTATTATATAGTCTTATGATCATTATAGCTACTAATTAGAAAACATGCTCCTCTATTTTTCCTCTATGAGGTCAACTGGGATTGAAGATTAGTTCATTCTTTCCAGTGAAATTAAAAAAAAATACCGATTTTAAAAATTGCCAATATAAGTCAAAATAAAAAATTTCTTCTTCTTTAAGAAGATTGCAGGAAACTGGAAATGAGAAGTCAGTCCAAGAGCTTTACTACAAATTCCAAATCAGATTTGTTGTTTCTTTTCTATAAACCAGAGAGATACACCACCATAAATTGATGCTTGTCTTCACTGCATTCACTACTTTGCCGTTCACTTTGTGCTGCTTTAAGCAATGCACAAATCGGATAATTAAAAATCAGGTTGTCTTCCTCTTCTTCATAATTTCTCTGTATCTTACTGTGTCATTTGGTTGTCAGCTCTCTTGTCTTAGCTCCTAGGATTTTTTTGTCTTTCTCACCATCTGCACTGATGCCAAACAGTGTCTTTATTTCAATTATAATGCCTCACAAAATCCAGCTGTGTGGATCCAAACTTGAGAAGAACTGGTTGACTTTGGGTCCCACGTGGCCAGAAAAGCCAATGGCATCTTAGCCTGTATTAAAAATAGTGTGACCAGCAGGTCCAAGGAGGTGATTATCCCCCTGTACTTGGCACTGGTGAGACCACACCTCGAGTACTGTGTTCAGTTCTGGGCCCCTCACTATAAGAAGGATGTTGAGATTCTAGAGCGTGTTCAGAGAAGAGCCACAAGGACGGTGAGGGGTCTGGAGAACAAGCCTTATGAGGAGCGGCTGAGGGAACTAGGGTTGTTTAACCTGGAGAAGAGAAGGCTGAGGGGAGACCTCATCACCACCTACAACTACCTAAAGGGTGGTTGTAGAGAGGTGGGTGCTGGTCTTTTCTCTCAGGTGATGGAGGATAGAACAAGGGGTAACGGCACCAAGCTGTGCCAAGGGAGGTTCAGGTTAGAGATAAGGAGGAAGTTCTTTACTGAGAGGGTTGTCAGAGGCTGGAACAGGCTGCCCAGGGAGGTGGTGGAGTCATCATCCCTGGATGTATTTAAAGAGTGGGTAGACGAGGTACTTAGGGATATGGTTTAGTGGGTAGGCAGGAACGGTTGGACGTGATGATCTCAGAGGTCTTTTCCAACAGAGCAATTCTGTGATTCTGTGATTCTGTTAGTTTCAGTGGGGATTGATAATATCCTTGCGTCAAAACCCAGTCATGTAAAATCTCCCTGAGCTATGTCAGCTGATGGTGGAGGGAAGAAAGTGTAATGTTGCATGTGTTTATTAAGATTTCGCAGCACAAGCTTTAAAAAAATATGATTAAGCATAAGGACATTTTGATTGGACTAAATTTGGAGAAAAGCTCCTTATTCCCATCTAATAAGGATTTAAATTTAAAATTTAAATATAAATCAGATCTTGTTTCAAAAATATAAATCAGATCTTGTTTCAACTTAAAAACCAATAGAAACTGCCATCTGAATACTTCATTCTGTATCTTCTTTTTCTCTGTCTCATCATTTATATTTATCTTGTTTACTACTCCTGTGAAAAAAAGGTTGTGTCTCTGCTTTTAGTTGTAAGCTACAAATTATATAATGGCCATACTCTTTGAGACACCCAAGATGAGATAAAAATATACAGGAACCGAATGCAATATAGATATCCATTGATATTGCCTCAGTATATCTTCAGTGTACATCACCAGTTCATCAACTATGCATTTTCTTTTCCATCTTTAAAATTTCAGAAGTTGAGGTTAGTGTAAATGAGAACTGATTGAATTTAAGACAGAAGACTCTAGAAGGTTTGTGGTCAGAAGCCAGGAGGTGTTGAAAGCTTCCCATCTGTTCCTATCCCCAATCTTTCAGTTTTGTCATGTGACTAGTCTGTATGCAAATTGACAAAGTAGCTCAAGCATGTAGTAGGAAACACAACAAAAATCTCAACATGATATTTTGGCTGCTGTAGAAGATGTGACTGTGTGGGTCTAGTGCGTGGCATTGCTTTACCTTCATTTAACACAGTAGCAGAACCTCACCCACTCTTAATACATGATAGGACTGGGACATACAAATGAAAATCACTGGTATTTAAAAATGTGATCTCCCTTCTATTCTAGCTTTTCATAAAAGCAGGCAAGATTGAAAACTTCTGACAACACTGATAGTATGATCCATAGCGGTATGACAAAATTGACATTATTTCAATGTAACTTAATGTAGTTTGACTAATTGTATTGAAGAAAATATTGATATTCATGTCAGCAATCTTGATGCTTAAATGTATCATCTAAACGAGGTTTTACTTCATTTAAAAATGAATAAAGGATTTGAAAACAATAAAGAAATTAATGTGACAAGTCCAGAAATATGGCTTTCAATGTGAGTCTAGCATTATGTTTAAGATTTTTCTTGGAGAAATTGAAGGTAGGCTTAATTATAGATGGTCTTTTATATTATTCACAAGAATTTACAAGATTCCAAAATGGATTGAAAATATCAGACTGCCTTCAGTCTGATTTTTAAATCAAACAGATTCTCAAGTTTCACTGTGAAGCAAGTTTAAATTCAGGAGCAGGGCTTAAATGTGGTTTATGCCCATGTTTCCTGGGGATTTCCTGTTTATATTAGATCTGGTTCATTCAACGATATTTTAGGCCTCTGAAACTTACATCACTGTGTCTTAAATTGTCATAATATTGTAAAGTATATGTTTAATACAGGTGGAAATTCTCTTTGAGTGCCCGTCTCTCCCTATTGACTATAACAGGAGGGGGGATTCATACCACTAATTTGTACTAGATAACTAACACCCTAGAAATTAGGTAAGTCAGCTGACTCAGAGCTATGTGTATAACTCATAATTTCTTAATAATTAATCTCAAGTATTTTCACATGCTTCTGGTTTTCATTTTCATGAATATTCTACTTAATGTTAATTAAAAGTTCCTATCATGCATCATAGAATCACCGAATATACTGGGTTGGAAGATCATCTAGTCCAACCCCCCTGCAGTAAGCAGGGACACTGTTACTAGGTCAGATTGCTCAGAGTCCCAACAGGCCTGACCTTGAATATCTCCAGGGAGGGAGCCCCCGCTACCTCTCTGGGCAACCTGTTCAGTTATCTATAACCCTCATGTTGAAGAACTTTTTCCTAATATCCAACCTAAATGTACTCCTTTCTAGTTTAAAACCATTACCTCTCGTCCTGTTGCTACATGACCTTGTAAACAGTTCTTCCCCAGATTTCTTATAGGCACCTTTCAGATATTGGAAGGTCGCTATAAGGTCCCCCTGGAGCCTTCTCTTCTCTAGGCTGAACAACCCCAACTCCCTCAGCCTATCTTCATAGGAGAGGTGCTCCAGCCCTTTGATCATCTTTGTGGCCCTCCTCTGGACTCACTTTAGCAGTTCAATGTCCTTTTTTTCTTATGAACTCCAAAGCTGGAAGCAGTACTCCAGGTGAGGTCTCACCAGAGCAGAGTAGAGGGGCTGAATCACCTCCCTTGATCTGTTGGCCACACTTCTTTTGATGCAGCCCAGGATGTGGTTGGCCTTCTGGGCTGCAGATGCACACTGGTGGCTCTTGTCCAGCTTTTCAACTACTAATACTCCCAAGTCCTTTTCCTCAGGGCTGCTTTCCAGAACATGTTCTCCTAGCCTGTATTGGTAATGAGGATTGTTCCAACACAGGTGCAGGACCCTGCACTTGGCCCTGTTGAACCTCATGAGGTTCACCTGGGCCCACTCCTCCAGCTTGTCCAGGTCCCTCTGGATGGCATCCCTTCCCCCTGGCACATTAACCTCACCATCCAGCTTGGTATCGTCAGTGAACTTGCTGAGGGTGCACTCAATCCCACTGTCAATATCACTAATGAAGATATTAAACAGCACTGGTCACAGTACAGACCCCTGAGGGACACCACTTGTCACCATCTTCCATCTGGACATTGAGCTGTTAACCACTAATTTCTGGATGCAACCACCCAGGCAATTTCTTATCCACTGAACAGTCCACCCATCAAATCCATACCTCTCCACCTTAGAGAGAAGGATGTTGTGGGGAGCCTTGTCAAAGGCCTTGCAGAAATCCAGATAGATGGCATCCATAGCTCTTCCCTTGTCTACTGATGCAGTTACTCCATTGTAGAAAGCCACCAGATTGGTCAGGCAGGACTTGCCCTTAGTAAAGCCATGCTGGCTGTCTCAAATCATCTCCCCGTGCATGTGGATGTAGTGGCACAGTCTGGTAATGATATAAAATTGGACACACTATTCAGCTACAGTGGATAACTGAATACAGGTAGATTCACTCCACCAACTTAGAAATCAGTTTTTGGATCTGTGAATTATCTGTAAATCAGTGTACTATTTAGGTGGGGGGATTTATCAGTATTTTACACCTCACATTTGAGAGTATTGTGCAAGTGGAACCAAACTTTAAGATGCATAGGATAAACTGAAAGGTCTTTACACAAAAGTTAACAGTGAAGGGCATATAACATTGTAAAAGCAGCATGATAAACTAATCCTGGCATAGAGAAAAAAGAAAAAACAAATAAGCAGATTTTTCTTAAATTCCAGTGTGCATGTGTCGTGGTTTTATATAGTTGATCTGTTACCCAATGACTTCTCCCCAGCTGGGGAGAGGGGTTGGGAAAAAAAAAGGTGATTCATGGGTTGAAATAGAAATAGACTTCATAAAATAATAATAGAAACTAATATGAATAATGTTATAAATATAAAGTACATAGAGTTATACTTGGCCAATACACTGGAGGAATAGGCCTCAGGGGTAGGATGGTAGACAAGTCCCTCTTGAGACGTCAGGCATGGAAGAAGGTAGAAGGAGGAGGAATAAAGAGGACTGTCCCCAGAAAACTCACCAATTTATAGTGAATGTGACATTTATGGTATGAAGTAGTACTAATTGGTCAGCCTGAAATCAGCTTGGGGTCATCAACTACCCTGGATTTCCACTTCTCCCAGCCTCTGTACCTGTTTATCTCAAGACCACTGAAGACCTTGAGCATCACATATCAGCTTTAGCTGAAACTTATGACCAAGTCTTATCACTTTGTTCCCATGAAGTAGAGTGTTGTAGTCCTTGCGAAATCACAGTTTTCCTCAACACAAAACTGACTCTAAAATTCTGTCGCAGTAAATCAGGACAGTATGTTTGAGTACTGCAAGACAAAACTGGCAGTTGCTGTCAGCAGTCCTTCAGAGACAGGGCACACAGACCCTTTCAGCGCAGATTGTCTGAATGGAAGCTGCTTGCAGCCTGGGTAACAGCTGTAATGGTAAAAAGGCTTAGCCCTGCCACCACACCTCAGCTGCCGTAACACCTCACCTCTCTGCCTGAGCTGTGGCATGGAGGAGCACTTCCACCAGCTGAGCATCACATGTGTGGCTTTCTCTGCTTATTCCCTCATTTCCTTGAGAGCACAGGTAGATTGTACAGACTGGTGAGAGGTTGTGCTATACTCTGGTTTGATCTGGATGATGGGGAGGACCTGCCTTGCAGTCTGCAGACATGGGGGTTTCACTAGGTAATGAGTCGAAGTTAGTGGCATAGTTATAAACAAGAGCTTACAGGCTAGGCACTAAGTTTATTCTAGTGTCCAGATAAGTAGAATTTCTTCCAAGTAATGTTACACAAAGGATGGTGGCACAGGCTGAATGTAGGGTCCACTGCATTACATGCATTGACTGTGGAAAGTAAGTACAGGTTTCTTACTTTCATGAAAAACGAAACAAAAATCAAAACAGGAGAAAGAGAGACAGAAACAGAGTGAAAGAAAAGGGAAATTGAAAACTTTCCGTATTGACCAGCTGGACAGAGAAGTGTCAGAGTGCAGGCTGGTGAGTGTCCTCTCCAGTGCAGCAGGAGGTCCCCAGCCATACCTTTTCCCAAGCATTATACAGTTTTCACTTTGGCCTGGCCAGGCTCCCTCCTGGAGAACCTGTTCCTGTTTCTGTTCCTGATGCTGCTGGTTGGAGTGCGCTTTGGTCATCAGTATTTTCTGCTGTGCTATTCACTAGGCCTTCTTTTCCTGTCGTACAAACTAAAAACCACAAAACTAGATGTATAAAAAGGAATAGAGAGAAGGGGTAAGTCTCATGTCAGAGGCAATCTCTTCCCATGAAAAGTCCGCCATAATGCCTGGGTCACAGATTAACAGATGCAAAGCCATGAGAACAAAGTTGCAAGAACCAGATGAAAACGTTGGAACAGCTGCAGAGTCCTAGGTCACAGGTGAAATGTTTCACCTATGATGCAAGTGGAGGACAGCATACAGTAGTTCCACAGTAATATTAAAAATAAAAAAACTAACCAAGAATTGTCAATATGAAACTACACTATAAAATGATGGGTTGAGTTTGTTCAAAAAAAGAGAAAAAAACCAGTCTGTTTGGCAAGTTTAACTTTTGCTCAAAAGGTGAAATAAGCAATTAGCCATCTGCCCCAAAAACAATAAATATTTTGAGAAAATTACATAAATATTTTGAAATTATCTTAACCAAGCTGTTGTATAAGAATAGTTATGAAAACAATGTAAATTCTTCAGCAAAAGATACACTATTGAAAAAATCAATGCTTCCAAGTTGCATTGTGTCATCATAATCCTACTTGCAAAAGAATCTAATATTTTAAAATTATTTAAGGCAAAATGCTGATGTTAGGTTTGCTGTTATTCTTGTCTCAGAGCACTGACTTTAAAAAAGTCCATCGTGAGCCCAAATCCTGATACCTTGGGGACTTCTGCCATATGTCTTCACTCCAGAACAACAGTATATGTAGAAATGCTGCTTCCTTAGCCTACAAGTCCTCATGGTTACCACATTTAAGAAAGCTGAATTCCAAGACAGGTTATGATTTGATTGAATCTTTTAGTTACCATTACCTGGTTCCTATTGTCAATTTAGCAATATTTTTTAATTTTACATTGAAGACATGGACAAAATCAGTGCTGCTCATCAACATTGTGTGAGGATATGACAAATAAAACTAAGAGAAGTGCCTTCTAAAGTGGATGGGAAATTTAACTATGTAATTTTTTTGTGCCACAGGGCATAACTTGGCAGCATACTCCATCTGAAAACCACATACTGGCCTAGTCTTTTTTGTCATCATCAGATCCTCCACACCTGCATCTGACAATGCTTTGGATCTTTTGGTCTTGGTAAGAGGAAATACACAATTGATAATATATTGGGCATTATATGTTTATAATTTTTTACTTACCAAAGATATAAAACATATTGCAAATGCTTTTCAATGTCAGAAAAAGTATTTACTGGCTCCTTTGTTTTGGTGGATATGCAGACATTTTTCAGATAATGCCTCAATAGATGAAAAAAATATTTCCTTCTTCATTTTGGGAAAAAACGACCATTTTAATTTAGAAACAGACTATGACATTAGCAGACAGTGAAAAAAGGTGTCATTTTAAAGTTAGATATTTGATAATTATTAACTACATGCTTACAAAATGAGGATCAACAATCTACGCCCACATCCAGATACAGATATGCCAGTTTGTGATAACAGTGATTATGTTGTGTTTAGCATCTTGATGTACTCTGAGAGGATTAACGCAATGCTATTTTCTGGACACTTCCATTTGTTGAAAGTAGGAATCCTTGTAATAGATATGCTTTGAATCTAACCTTAGATATTACATGCATAACAATGCAAACTGTCTTGATAATTTAGATGCTTTGTAAGGCTTCATTAGCAATTGTTGTTTGGGTTTAACATAAAAACAGAGATTAATAGATATTTGTGGCATTCTATAGCTTTCTTTCAAAGAAAAGAGTAAACAAGGTAGGACTTAATGTGTATGCTGTAGACAAAGTTTTGTCTATGGTGTGTTTGTCTCTTTGTTCAGTGGCAATGTGGAGCCCAGAAGTGCCTTTATGATCACCTTATATTATGCAACATGGTCATGAAGTGCTACGTATATGCACACAACTGAAATTATGCCAAGGGCAATGTTTTTTGGCTGTGTGTCTCTTTGGAAAGGCATACATACCTGTGTTAAAAACTTCAAACAGAACAGCTCTGGATTATACTTGCTCCTTGTTCTTTAATTCCATTTGAATTTTGCTTCACAGAACTTAGCAGACTGTGTACCTGAATTTCCTTGAGTGAGGGGAGTGATGTGGAAAATGGATGTCTTCTCTCCCTCTCTTGCTCAGTCTCTACTGTTCCCCTCACCCGCTGGCGTTGTATGCCATGGCTGTTCTTGTTTATATCAAATAAAGGAAGGAAAAAAATAAATAATGATAGTAATTCTCCAGCTATCGTGTTGGTGGATTTTTGCAAATGTAGTCTTATGCAAGTAGCTTATGCAAGAAGTCACATTAATGGCTCTTTCCACATGCCTCCAGCAATGAAACACATCCGACCCACGTCTGTAGCATAATATGTCACTGGTACAGTTTCTGACTGGAAGTAACGAAAACAACTGGTTGTTATCCTGCTATAAGAATACATTCCTCTAGCACAGCATTATAGCTTCTTGGCCATCATGTGATATAGTGCACCATGTATGTACATGTCTCACAGATGCTATACATGGGAAGAAGAACTTGAGGGATGTATGTTACTTTCCAGAATAAGCTGAGTAGGAAAAAAGCCCCAAAACAACACAGATATTTCACTGGGGCAATGAAGGTAAAAATACCAACCACATTCTGGAATGTAAGAAGGACAAACATGAGAAGAGTATGTACACAAATAAAGAGAGAGTAAAAGCTTCTATGGCTTTTGCCCCGGAGGGAAATACAGGCTTGACAGACTTTACAACTGGCTTGAGCATAAAAGCTTTATTAACTTAACAACAACAACCACAACAAAGGTTTTAAAACATGTACTTCCCCCCCCCCCAAGATTTTATTAAAAAAGTTTTTAAAAAATTGTCTCCCCCCCCCCCCCCAGATTTTATTAGAAGAAACACTTTAATAGTTCCCTCAGGTAACTGATAGTCATTGCTCAACATAAACAAGTGATGAGTTTTGGATGCTACAACTTGTAGTGCTGTGTTGGATGTGATAAACCAATTTCTGTTTCTTACAATGAAAATATTTTAGTTTTCTGTGTAAGATTTTTTTATTTCAAAATCCTTTTCATTTTCTGTTTCATACATGAGTTACAGTCCATAAAATACACATTCTGTTGACACTGTGTTCCAGCCGTCTCTCTGATGTTACATTCCTGGTGATTTTTCTGTATGGGATTCAGTTGTATCCTTGTTATATTGTTTTTTTTCGCCTGCGTGTCTTTGAATGATCAGTAGCAGCTTAACCAAAGGATTAAGACATGGGGTGACAGTGGATGAGTTGAACCTTTTAGTTCTCACCTTTACCTTCAGACTGGTATAAACTGAAGACTCATCTATGAAGTCTGCCTCACATTCAAAAGGATGCAAGAAGCTGCTTGCTCATGTAATTGGCCTTTGCACAACTCTTGGCTCTCTTTTTTTGAACAAAAAATCAAAGAACTGTTTGGAGCTTCTGCTTTAAGCATGGCGAGGTTCCTCCACCCAGCTTCCAGGCTGAGCAGAATCCCAGTTCATCATGGAAACTGCCATACGAAAGGAGGTATGGTCTCCTTTCCTAAGATACTGGTGACTTCTGGTGCCCTGGATAAGTCATAAAGAAAAGCCCATCACTGATAAAATTAAGTTAGAGTGGTCTAGGCAATAGTCTATTTTTACAGGTAAGATATGCATTCAAATATATGCACATATGTAGTACCTCTTCTATAATCTTATCATTTTATAGTCTTAAACTCTTTGGCATATAGGACAGCACCAAAAATAGAAACCAAAAATCTTTGGAGGGACCTGTTTGTTCTGTTATGTAGCATGTACTAAAAATAAGTCCCTTTTCTCCTTCTGAACAGTTATGAAAGTAGATGCTATTAAGACTTTTTACCATATCTGAAATTCTCTTAAATCCATGTAGCTTTATCAAATTCAATACCATTACCTTGCTTCCTATACACTGAGAATCTGCATAATTTTGCAGAACAAATTTCCTCAGCCTGATTTGTTACATGTGCAAAGTAGGTGATAGAACAGCAAAATCTGTTAAGCTACTAAAAGACACTTCCATAAGTTTTAAAAAATATTATTATGAAGATGGTAATAATTATAGTGTATATTTTATTTGAAATTTACAAAATTCATTGTAGTGTTGTTTTCTTAGTGAGTTTTTTATTCCACATATGTCAGCTTCTTCAAAACCAGTCCCTTCCATGGCTAAAAACTATTAAAAACAGACAGGGGTATAGTTTCAAAGCAGTGTGTAGGTGGTATTAGCACAAATCCTGTTATACATGAACAGATTTCAGCACATACTTCCCTTGCAGTGCTTCATATAAAAATACCTGCATGGATGGTAATATAGAGAACTGTCTTTCTCTGTTTTGTTAGAAGGGCTTTGCATCTTTGAAGTGCCTAAAGTAATTCAAATTAACCCTTTTTGTAACAAACAAGGGAGAAGTCTGTGATTACACAAAAGTTCTCCAGAGATTTATTCAAATGCCCACACACTTTAAGGTGATTTTTTTTCAGCATGATCCACTAATCCAATGAACATTAGAGAAGCAACCTTAAAACTGACAAAGAAAATAGAGAAAATCAATGAAAACTCAATCAAAACATTGCAAAACATAAAGTGAGAGATCAATACAGATGTGGAAGAGACCCTTTTTCAAGGGTTTCCCAAGTTTCAACAGGGATTTTTTGTGGGATTTTTTTGTTGCTGGTTTTTTTTACTTTAAACATGTACAAAAAAAGGTGAACTTTCAATGATGTATTTTTGACACATGATGAAAATATATAGATGCAGATGCACAGTAATTAGAATTTTTAAATGAAGTTGGCATTCTATGAAAAGCAGAACCCTGACTACTAAAGATAATATATTAAGGGAAGATAGTGTAGAAATAAAAATTTTCCTCTTCCTTAGGGTTAAAGATGGCCCATGACTGTTTTTCTTATAATAGTGTTGGTTGTCATGGTCCTCATGCAGCATGAGGAAGCCACTGTTTTTCATTGGACTGGATCTCCAGACAGAATTAGCTAGAATTACTGCAATTCCAAACTGGTACTTGTTAAAGAGAAAGGTAGGACCTACTCGTTGTTTTGGAAAAGACAGATTTTTTAATATTTGGACACAGTTCTTTCTGGTAGGGCATGAAGTCATGGATATGGGGTAAAAATGGAGGAAGACTGTCACCAGCAGAAGCTCAGCCACTGTCCAAATCTGACATTGTTTTGTCTGTGAGGGATAGAAAAGCGACTCTCTAAGCAGGTAGAGACATATTGATACTTTTAATAGGGCATGCCTGAAGGAAAAAGAGCCCTTGAGGACTGAAAAACAAATGTTCAGAAGAGTCCCATGCTTATTGAACTGCATCTTAACAATCTCATGTGCATCATTTATGACAAAATGAAAAAAAATATTTTCTGCTTCTTAGAAAATAGTGTATGATGTGAGAGAGAAATCAACATTTGTTTTAGTACATGTGATATCCAAGCATTCTCTGATTTACTATATCTTTCAGAAATCTTATTCATAAAATTGAGTGCTGTACATTTATATCCCAGGGTGGGATTAGCTAAAAGTTGAACAACTAGTCTAAACTGGTTTTAGGACTAGCTTAGGAACCTAACTGAAGACTCTGCAAGAAGGATCCTATGTATTTTGCTTTTCTTTTTTACATCACTGTTAAAAATGTGTAGTCAGGTGAGATGAATCTAACCCCAGAAGGTTTATGCTCAGCTATAAGCATGTGAGGAAGTGAATGTCTGTTCATTAGAGCACTTAAGGTCCTTGAGCAAGAGCGTAAGGACATACCTAACTACTTTGCTTAGTTGAAATGGGATTTATGTTTGCACTTGCAATCTTTATAAGGATTATTCTGAACACTTTTGTAGCAATATAATCAGGTTGCATAAAAATTAACCAAGAAACACATGAAGATTTAATAGGTTGCCTTTTTAACTAAGCAGTAGATTGCTACAGTACAGATATATTTATTAATATATTTCAACTGATGCAGCAGTAAGAGAGAATACTATTTTACTTTCCCACATTCGTCGTAAAGCACGACACAGAGGTTTATTCCATTTCTCTCCTCCCTCTCTCTTCCCTGTAAGAAGCTTGCAGGCTCATCAAATTCAGATATGCAAAGAGACAAAAGTGATCCTCCCGGCTACCTAATTCTAATTCAAGCTGCTCTGCACAGCTACACTACTAGAAGGCCACATCCTGCCAGAACGATTGCCTTTTCTGCATACTTATTAGTTAGCTTCATGTCTGGAAATGTTTTGTCCTGTACTATATAATAATTTTTGGATGCCCTTCTTCAAAAGAAGCAGCACCTCAGCTGCATCACAGACACTGCTGTCATCCAACCTAGCGTATCAGCTAGGTGAGACACACCTGATCACTGTGCAGTGAATTATACAGAATCTCCTCATCCTTTATTGGAAGAATCTCATGTAATTTAGCAGAACAGTACCTTACTACAGAAATAATAAATTAAATTTCAGGTGTTTCTGTAGCAGGAGAACAATTAGTTGTTATTATTTGTTATTTAAAAAAAAGGAAAAGAGAAAGAAAAGAGAAAGATAAAACATTCTCTATTAAAACCTATACCCTACTTTAACGATTTCTATAAGAACATTTCTGACTTTTAATTTTACATAATATTATAGGAGATTTCTATTAGGAACACATAAAGCCAGTTCATACAGAAAACTACAGAGGTAACCAATGCAGAAATACTGTTTAAACATAGGAATAATTTTGGCTTATTACCTCCCTGGTAGGACTTGGGGAATAATCTGCATCAAATGGTACAGTGAACGAATTTGGCCTCCTTGGCTTGTGAAATGGCAATGAACTGACTGGGATTCCCTCTGGTTTATTCAGTATTCATATTTACAGAACTGAGGTGTGTGTGTGGTTAGTTGCAGTTTATTATTTTTATTCCCTGTACTGAAATACTGGAAGGGAAAAACTACTCTTTCTTTGTTTATATGGCATAGCTGAAAGACAAACACTGCTTTACCTGATGAACTACTTCTCTTGTGTTTCTCTTGGGACTCTGACTGTGTCAGCAGCAGCTCTGAAGTGTGTTTAGAAAAGTAACACCTAACACCAAGCAGTCACAAGTATTCGCATTGACTAGTTCTTTCATCCCTTCCTCTGCTTTAATTTTTACTCCTTGATGAATAAGATAGAAGATTACGTTTGCCAGGTGGCAAATGTTGTTAAGACTGATTATTCGTCTTATCTGAAGTATTTTAGCTGGCTACATGCTATGAAGAACTTAAAAAATACATTAATAATTATTGAAAATGTTGTCAATAAATTGTTACTTCAATTATTTAAATTTCTCTAAGGCTGAGTTTGGGAAAATACTCTAGCGGTGTCCCCTTCTGCAGGGAAACTGTCCCATTCTGTTTGAAACAAGTCTGTCTGTCATGTCCCATATGGATATGTGCCTTGACTGAAACCTTTCCTGAGCTTTTCCTTATTTTTCATAAGTGAGCTCAGACTACAATATATTCATCACTGGTCATGCTAATAAGAAACACACAGTTTCAAATAATTTGATGGAATTTAGTATTTTTGAAATTCTGGTTTCTGAGTATGCTTGTGTAGGAGGAAGGCAGATACTCAGATATACCTGCATGCACAAAAGCAGTGTGGTTTTGTAAACTTCGCAACCTTGGAAGATCTGATGGCTAAGATACTGATTGCCACAGCACATGGGTGAAAGTTTCTATGTGTCAGACTACAAAAAGGACGATAGTGAGGATGATGTAGGTACTTAGGATAAAATTTGGAAGTCTGTCCAGCTATGTGTCAGTGCGAGCAACATGAAATGTTTTGTATGTGAGTACACAAGTCTGAGGTAAAATTTTTAAATCTTTTTCATAGTTGAAATGTAAAAGTTAGAGTCCTCTCATCCAAGTGTATCTATCAAGAGCTTAGATATTTATTGAAGGTTATTCATAAAGATTCCTTCTATGTTTGATAAAGAAAATAACTTCCAGAGGCTAATTCATCCTCTTTGTTTTAAACATTGTTTTTTTGTTCCTTCAGAGCATATTAGGCACTAGCTTGGCATAGACAGCTGAAGTTAGGTGGAGTGAATTCCACTCACTGATTATTATTTTCTGTATACTCTTTGGTATTATCCTTGGCCTCTTTCATCTGTAGCAGTTTTCTGTGGGAGACTGGATGATAAGTCTAGGTGGATCCACCCCATGCAGCGCTGTTACCACAACCATAATCAAGATGGATTTTTGAAATATGTTTTTAGCAGGCACTATTAAAATATCTCTAGAAAACCTCAGTAGATGCCTGATGAATGGAAACCATGTCAGAGATTATATTACGAAATTTAAGGCGCATGTTTTAGTGCTCCTATGTTTCTGGAGGTCCTGATGATACTGAGTGGAATTCTGGATGTATGCAGGATTGAGCTGTCTATGACCTAAACAGAAAACATTTTCAATACTAAATGTGTGCCTCTACTGTGTGCCTCTTAAATGAAGTTATCTATGAATTGTCATCAAGCAATAGAAAAAAATGGGAATTCATCACAAGGATGGGTTTATGAGATTTAAAGCAATCCAAATTCTTACAGAGTTCACCAAGGATTTGTTTTAAAATCTAAAAGGCAGCACCACAGAACAGGCAGTATACCGGAATAGCAATGACGAAGTTGCTCTACATGACATTTCATTTCTGGGTGGCAGCAAAGATCAATGTACTTTCCTACACCTCCTGAATTAATTTCCCTTGCTACCAAGGAATAAAATATTGTTACACAACTTATTGCTCTACATTGCCAGCCTCTCACCATAATGAAGTAATAATGCATAATTTTCAATGAAGAAGATTCTTTCAGATTAATATCAATTTATAAAATAATTTGATACTATGATGTATCGAGTTGGTCTGCATTAGTCTTTCAAGTAGTATTTTTGGCTCAGATGCCAAAAAATACCAACTGCTGTGCTGCAATGTATTTTTCCCTTAGTGGGCTCTGTGTTCAAACAAGGGGCTACTCATTTTACTAACTCATTTGAAATCTCTTAGAAGAGTTGGGGTTTTTTTTTAAGACAATATTATTGGAAAAAGATAAAGATGCTGAAGTAGCATTTTGCAAAACAGATTGTCTTTTGTGATATAATTAACTTAAGAAGTTGAAAACCCACTTTTGAATATGTTCTATATGATGAAGCTATTATTCTTTTTCATTATAATTAATATCAATTTAGATTCAATTTTTTATTCAGATGCTATTATCTGAAATAAGTTTTTCTTAATATTTAAACTAAACTCTCTGTATTTAAAGCATTTGTCTCTAGTAAAACTTATTTTTTTAAAAAGGTTTTTGGCTTCCTGAATAGAAAAAGTATATAACTTTAGATCTTCACTATTTTATATTACTTTTGTGACTTGACTTTCAAAGCTCCTGATGAACACTTTACACTAAGTTGTATGAATATAAAGCTCTATATGAGACATAACTTTAAAAGGTATTTGCTTGCTAGTGTATTTGTAGGTTTAAACCATATTTTTTGGAAATTTGGACGTTAAACACCTCTCCCATGGTGGGCTAACAAAAGAGTGTCTTGCAAGCTATAAAACATTAATAATAATCTAAGCTTTTTCTCTAATTGTTGGTTATTTTTTGCCATGATGAGGGGAGTACTGCTGTATTTAACTACAGTAGGAGAAAAAGTTACAGAACAAATACTGTGATTTTAATTGAGCATCTTCCTGCACACCCACATCATTTGAACTCCTCCTTCTCAAGTCACATTTAAGCAGCCTGAATTGCCAGAGCCTGGAGAGAAATAGATACTCTGTATCAGCTCCCCCGCCTCCTTTAACAAATGATTCGACTGTTAGAATTTTTTGCTGCTTGTATTAGACAGCTAGTGAGGCAGCGAGTGAAGATAATGAGACCTGAAAATGGTCTTGAGGTATGAATGGAGTCTGTGAGAACTCAAAGGGGAGCGGCAAGCTTCAGAAATTATAGAAAGAAGAAAATTTCCCTACCATCTACAGGAATGGCTGTGTATAATTTGTTGCTAACCAAGCAGCCACTGAAAATTGCTGGGCTGAGAGTAAAAACACAGCAAAGAGATCACTCCTTCAAAGTCAGGGTGGATGGGGAGGATATTTGTTTCTGAACTTTTAAGTCTTTCTCACCCCCTAGAACGGTAGTCTTCCATGTTTAAAGAATTAGCTCATTCTAGCATTGTATTTTGTGACCTAGGGAAAGCCTTCCTTTAAAGCCAGTGGCCAACTTTCGTGTCTTCTCATATTTTGTCTTCTGGTAGATCATATTAAAGAAAACATGCAGGTAAACTGATTTACACACCTCTGGCAAGTAGAAGGTCTTTTCACATCTCCCTTACTCAGTGCAGGTTCTCAAGTACTGGCAAGACTTCCACTTCTCCTTCCCATATTGCAAAGGAAACAATGTGCCAAATTGAGATCTTAGACCCACTGTTTTCTTCTTCTCCTTCTCCTGGTCTATGATTGCTTTGAGCTGTTTTCAAAGTTACCATCTGATCCTAACATGTTACCTTCACCTGGGATATTGTTATACGATTTTGTTGGATAACCATCAGCATGCTATAACTTCTTTTTCACAATCCACTGAAAATCTGGAAATTGCTCCAATAGACTTCAATAAGGTTTACAACCAGGCTCCTAGTGATAGCAAATTCTGTGTGTTTTGATGTACAGATTTTGGCAGTGATTAGCTGGTTAACAAATTTTTCAGTGTTGTGGAGCACACAGCCTAATTTTCATCTGCTAGCAGTGCTTACATAATATGAGGTAATATAATCTAATGAGATCTGACCTGAAACCACAGCTCCCTAATATTACATCACAAATTTTAAAAAGCTGCAAGTACTTGGAAGGCAGTGAAGAGTTTCTGCTCTGTTAAAACTCACTGAATATCCTTACATAGTGCAGTGAATGCCTTAGGTATATTAAATTACCCTGAGCACAATATTTTTTTCAAATTCACTTTTCTATGAAGTTATTTAAAATGGCATCAAAGCCCTATACTATAAAGGGATCAATTTAGATGACTTCAAAAACAGTGAAATTTGATTTAGAGCTTAATTGAAAGTTTAGTTCTTTCCCTTCCTTTCACTGATACCAAATTATCTCTTATTAAAAAGATTTTTTGTGAAGACATATAAAAGTGAAATAAGAGCAAAAAGATATATATATCTCCAGGGTTTTTAAAGCATTTTTATCATGAAAAACAAGGGAGCAAGTAACAAGCCACACCCACCAAATACCTCTATGGTTAGCTGTTAGGTTGGTCACACAACACATACTGCTCATCCACAGCCCACTGCTGTGCTCCAAGGGCTGGGTGCTAAAGGCAAATGAGTGGAGCATGAAGGTTTTCATATTCATCATTCTCTTGGACTGTTGCAGTCCCCTTGCAGCCCTTTGGGAAGCACTGGTCTACCAGAATAGTTCACACAACTTTTGTACTCTTCAGAGTAACTTCAGTAATTTTGCTTCCACATTGAAAAATCTCTAGGTCCTGGCTACTTTACCTTCCAAAACCGGTATTCTCATGAGCCTGGATGGAAGCCAGGGTGCCTCCGCATTGCCTTCTGTAAATTTGTTGCAGTAGAAGAAAAATATATTGCAAAAATCTTTCTATGCCTAGCTTTATAACTTACCATCATTGTCAACTTAATTTTAAAGGCTTGCAGAGCTGACAGACATCTGGAACTGTTCTGTGGTGCACTTTTTTTTCCTTATTTAACTATGGAAAATTGATTCCTTTGCAGGACCTTTAAAGAACATTCTTTTCCAAGGAAGAAAGATTTAATACTTGCATTAATAGGTCGCTCTGACAAAGTAATCTGATGTTAGTAAAATGCAAGGAATAAGCACATTGAAGATAGAATCAACATGCAGGCAAAGATGTTAACCATGGATAGGAATAGGTAGAAGTTTAACATGAAATAGAATAAAAAGAACAAAGAGACAGTTGTAAGATGATCAATACATAGCAAGCAGTCTTGCTTTAACCCAGCAGGCAGCTAAACACCACGAAGACACTCACTCACTCACTCTCATGGCTTGTTATATTTGCATTCATACTGGCCCTTGTACAAGGTTGTGTGTGTGCTGAATGTATCTAACAGTGACCTGCAACACTTGTGAAACTCCAGTCACAACACAGTCTTACAGCATCTTCAGGACTGTAGTGTTTGGATTGGGCATCTATGCCAACAACAGGCCCCAACAGGCTTCAGAGTCAAAGGGAGCCAGCCAGGCACACCCAAGGGCTGGTGGCTGTCTAGGCAGACTGTCTGCCGGATACTTGTTAGAAAGCTTGTAAAAGTGGAGTGGGTGCTTTCACTTTGTGGGAATACTCTTGGACTCTGGTCTGGCTTCAGCAATGTAAAGAAACTAATGCCACAGTTATGTCTACAGACACAGAAAAGAACTTAAAACGTTGAACTTTGCAACCAAGGGAGAAGCCAGGATGTTGTACTTCACTTTCAAGTAAAAATCCCCAACAAATTAGCAAGTGATTAATTAAAATAAAAGCAAACTCAGAAAGTTTTTTATCAGTTATTTCCCCCCTCTATGTCTTTGTACTTAGTTCTGTCTCGAGGCTTATTCTTAACTTCAGTGAAAAATTCTAAACAAAAATGAAAGCTTTGCCCTCAGAGGGTTGTTTGCAGCTCATTCAACCATGACAATGTGTAAAATTCCAGCAGCGAGAGGAAAGGACCAATTAAAACAAAATACATGTGTTATGATTTAGCACAGACATGGACAGGGTCTATTGTTTTCCTGGTATAATTCCACAGTTTTGCTGCAGTTACATCTGTTGTAAATTCAACCCCCACAGATGCCTATTTATTAAGTTATGCAAGCTTTTTTGAACATTGCAGTAAAATATAACTCCAAGATGATCTTCATCTTTGTCAGAGAAGGCTAAGGGGAATAAACAATCTTCAGTATTTCTGATACTTGCTTTGGTGGGGCACTGACCCTTCATGCATTTGAAGGGTAAAAAGCTGACAAACAGAGATTTGAAAATTCAAAAGCATTTTTTTTTGCATTATTCTTATGTATTTTGTTTCATTGGATAGTTAAAGAGACCTTTCTATTATCACTAACTATTTTTCTGTGTTTGTTCTTCCAGTAGCCTGAGTACAATTAAAGTACTTTGGATAGTCTTGGCTCTGTCTATATTGAAGCATATCACATTCATCTTTAGGCATCTGTTAAATTCACTGAGATATTATTTACGTTCCCAACTTTAGCTGCTCTTACATGCATTGAAGTTTTATACCTCACTGTAGAAGTCTTTAAATCCTTACAGGTGGTCACCTCACCTGCCTTTAAGATATAGAAAAATGCTATCTGGTTTAAACTAGTGAGCTATGCTCCCTTTAGAGTGAATCAACATTACTCCCAGAGGGGAATTTATTATTGAGTGGCTGTAGAGAACCTAAATATATGGAAGTCTACATTTGACCATATAAAGGAAGGAATTTAACTGTCTTTTCCTAACTTCAGTAAACACCTAATTGTTGATTTATTTTTTTCTTTGTTTTGCAATTGGAGAATCTTCTTGGTTCATGTTCAGTATTTTCTGTGTTACAGTATCTGCAGTATTCACAGTGAATGAGCCATGTCTACTGATCTAGTACAGCAAGAACAAAATTACAAATTCTTCACAGTAGGGGTACATCTGGACTCAGGCGACAAGCAAACATTTAGAGCTGACTGTTCCTATCACTAGTGCTATGCTGATGTGGAGAGACATGTTTCTAATACCTTCTTTATGCCTAATGAACTGAAAAGACAGTAGGGATGTCAGATGCCTCTCAGTGACCTACAAGAACATGGGAGAGGTTGTCTGTACTCTTTAATCAGTGCTATGACCAATAACAAAAAGCCAAAGCTGCATGCTGTCTAACCTCTGAATGGGAGACTACATAGTGGTATTTCCCACAGCTGCTTTTACATTAAGCAATGCTTGTCCTATTCCAATGAAAAGTTTTTAAAGAAATAAGTATGTCTCTGCTTGCCTTCCTCAACTCCTCATTGGTGAGTTACAAGCAGTGATCTTCAAGAAGCCTAATTTTTCTAAGAACACTTATCTGTGAAAAGAAGCAAGTTTTAGTGATCACCTGCTTATTGTATTGGAAAGTCTCTGCGGTGCCTATGCAAAACAGCACAAGTTGGTAGTTTCTGCTTCCTGGGGTGTCCATATCTTTCTGTGCAAGGCTGCAGATCCGTTACCCATTATGTATCCCCATTATCACTTTAGTTTGCTGTATCTCCTTTGTTTTCCAGGTTTCTCAGCAAAAATTCCATATGCATGTAAATTGTGTCTGGGCTTCCTTCTAAAGTAACTCACTGGCTTCCTATGAGATTAAATTAATTTCTTGCTGACGTGAGAATCACAGTTTAGCACACTGCACCTCTTACGTATCCCACTGAAAGCTCAGTCTTTGCGAAACATTTGCCTATCGTCTCAGCCTCATTTCTAATAAAACTGCAGTAAGTGAAAAATAGTTCTCTGAGGAAGAGTCCCCCTCTAGTGATTTTCTGCATAGCTCAATTCCTAAAACTTTATATGTTACTTATTTTAATAAGATAATTTGTAAAGTTGTTATTAGAACTAGATCATGTAGACTTACACTTAAGCAAATCCATATTAATAAAAATTGTCCAAAAGAAACAGAGGAACTCATTCAAGGAAGTGCATGTGATTTGTTTCAGTAGCATTCAGTCTTAATTACTATATCCAAATGCAATCTTAGTTATGAAGTTAAAAAAAAAAGCCAACATCATGATTTCCAGAGTCTGAAGGCCTGGAAATTGCACATTAGTTTTAGGTCTCATATACATGGAAGCAGGATAACATTGTTTAGCTCCACTTGCAATATCTGCAATTACAAGTTCAAAAACTCAGCTGTCAAACAAATTAAACTAAGCCTGGCTGCATAAAACATGTTATTTAATCTCTACAATCTGTTTGCCACCCATTGCGATACAACTACATTAATGCATTAAATGAAGTGTTTTTATTTTACGGCTTGCATACAAATCGATACACCAAATGAGCGAATATTAACTAACCTAAGCCCTAATTAAAGAGCAATGAGATATTGATGGTTGTTTTATCGTGATATTTGAAAGTTTTTTTTTAATTATTATCTGAGGTCAGATACTCTTTCATAATCAACCAGAATATGCAGCTATTTGCACTATTAAAAAGCTACACCTTGTATTATCAGCCTGGGCTAAGGATAGGTGTATCTACAGTAGGGACAGAAAGTTGTGCAGTCTTTTAATAAGCCTGTTAATGATTATCTAATAAATATGATTTCTTCCTATCTTATGTTTCCACAAACAGGACAGCACATACAGAATATTTGTGTTTGAACAGAATTAGAACAATACGTTACTGGCGCAATCACTGGTCACTCATTGCTGCTTGTA
>NW_010206360.1:0-11928 GCF_000695765.1 Mesitornis unicolor | reverse complement strand
AGGAATGCAGAGATGAAATTACTTTTAAAATTTTCACCATTCAAATTGTAAGTTATAATTTTTTCTTGTTTCAAATGGAGAGTTAAATGAGTTTGTCACTTCTTGAATATGCTACAGCTCTGAATATGTTAGATAAGAAATCTAAATGTCTCAGGGGTTTAGTCCTCTTGTCTCCAAGGTAGAAGCTTTCTTTCCACCCTGTTTAAGCAAAAGTGCTTAAATGTGTGCTAAATTTTTTAAAAGCCTTTTGAACTGAGCGAAACAGTTCTGTTGATATTAAATGCATATCTCTTTTCCTAAATTGTTCATATGCTTCCTCTCCTCTTAGAGATTCCTACCACTTGAACTAACATCTAAAAGTGCCAGATGAAAATGTGCTTCAGCTCTGTGCAAAACTACCAAAGCCAAATTAAGATAGCATGGCATGTGGGATCCCCCATGCTGCAGACACGTTGTTCAATGGGTCAGGCAAACTTTAGGAGTTATGATGAATGGGGCAGTTTGTCAGTCTTTGGAGGTTTCAAAGTCTCAAGAGAAGAAAACATAAATTAGTTATACACGTCACATTTACAAGTATTTCTCTGCATTCTTCAGAGGTAGAAATAGAAAGGAGAGTATAAATGAAACTGGGATGCTGATTTTTGTGAACCCGAGCACTGGCACAGTCCTGAATTGCTAATGCTTTGCTACTGTCCTGGAAATCCTTTAATTTCTGGTTATTAAACAAATCCTAAGCTTGAGGCTGAAGTCAGTTATGTAGCAAAAAAGATTACTTCACTTCTAACTCACTCCATTAGTGCCACTGCCACAAGGTTTTACCATCATTTTCTTATGGATTTACAAGCTCAGTGCCTCCTTCTTACAAGTACAAGACTGCCAAAGGTCACATTGACTTTTTGAGGGAATCTTTATGAAGTCAGTGAAATTATGTTAGGAGTCTTGTCCACTCTGCTACTCTTGATCTCTATGCAATTCATCTCCATGTGCTTTTCTGCCTGACAGGTTCCTTAAGTATCTTTTAAGGCACCTTTTGCTGAAGAAACTCTGCCATTGAGTTGGCTGAGCAGAATAGGAGTTTGAGGATAGATATCTACTTGCAAAGGTGAATCAAAAGAGCACAGTACTTCTGTTTCCATGATTTTAAAAAGCAGATTAATATTTTCTTCAGGAAAAAAATCTCTTCAGTAGTGTGAAGGCTACAATACATAAATCAATAGTTTTGCTGGTAGCCCTATTCTTTTTCAAGTTACAATAGCAAATAGTTATTTTTACACAAAAACACCCTCTAGTCTCTCTTGATTTACAGTGATAAACTGACATACTATATATCTTCCAGAGTAAACTGCAGTCTTTCCTCAGGTTATCATTTTCTTCTCTCATGTGAGAACTGAAGTCTCCTTTAATCTACTTTTTTCACTGTTCAATCACATTTTCCTTACATGTTAGTTCTAGTTCTGCTTAAGTATGTATCCTAGGGTTGAGTTGAATACAAAGAGAATTAGTATTATAATATACCTTTAGTTAACAAAATCCAGATAACTGAAGTTCTGAAGCCAGTCCCCTTCTGAATTCCATACTTGTTTTTGTTAAATTATGATTTAAAACATTGTACACTCTTGATGAAATCATTATGTCAATCACAAACATCTCAAGTGGGATTAGAATTTCTCCCATGCTGAACATGTAAAAGAATATCATACTGATTTATTTCCTATACCACAAACTAGATTATAGAAAAGTTGGCATTTGCATTGTCAAATCATATGTAAGGCAACCACATATTATCTTTTACTGTGATGAAAACCCAAATTATAATATATAGATGTAAAAGGGAGAGATACAGTTGTCATAACTTGACGTTTTTTCTTGTACCTCAATGCTAGATTCCTGATTTTTTAGGCAGTCTCTCAGTAGAGACAGAGAAACAGATAGAAAGAAGGAGGGGAGGGAGGAGGAAAAAATAAGGAAGGAAAGAGAAGAGAGAGAGAGGAAAAAAGATGAGAAAAGGAACAAAGGTAAGAGAAAAAGAGGGAAAAAAGAAGAAGTTTTGAGTAATACTTGCAGTGTTGCACAGAGAAAGTACGTAAAGATCAATCTTTCTATAACAGTTTACCTCTACAGCTTTCATTACACTTAGTTTATAATTGAGTTTGCACAGACAGGTTATGGTAGGGTAGGGAGTTCTGTGAGAAGCTCCTAGAAGCTTCCCTCATGTCTGACAGAACCAAAGCCAACTGCTCCAAGACAGACCCACCGCTGGCCAGGGATGAGCAGATCAGCAATTGCTGTAGTTCCTCTTTGGTAATGTATTTAAGAAAGGGGAAAAAAAATCTACTTGGAACAGCAGCTGGAGAGAGGAGTGAGAATATGTGAGAGAAACAACCTTGAAGAAACAAAGGTCAGTGAAAAAGGAGGGGGAGGAGGTGCTCCAGGTGCCAAAGCAGAGATTCTTCTGCACTCTGTGGTGAAGACCATGGTGAGGCAGGCTGTCCCCTTGCAGCCCATGGACATTAATGGTGGAACAGATCTCCATCTGCAGCCTGTGAAGGACCCCATGCTAGGGCAGGTGGATGTGCCTGAAGGAAGCTGTGAACCCATGGAAAGCCTGTTGCTGGAGCAGGCTTCTGGCAGGACCTGTGGATCTGTGGAGAGGAACCCTTGCTGGAGTAGGTTTGGTAGCAGGACTTGTGACCCCATGGGGGACCCACACTGGAACAGTCTGTTCCTGAAGGACTTCACCCCATGGAAAGGACCCACTCTGGAGAATTCTGTGAAGGACTGCAGCCTGTAGGAAGGACTCATGTTGAGGAAGTTCATGGAAGACCATCTCCCATAGAAGGGTTCCCACTCTAGAGCAGGGGAAGCATGAGAGGAGTCCTCCCTTTGAGGAGGAAGAAGCAGCAGAGACAACGTGTGATAATCTGACCACAACCCTTATTGTCTGTCTGTGCTGCTCCAGGAGGGAAGGTAGAGAATTTAGGACTAAAGATGAACTTGGGAAAAAAAGAGGGTTGAGGGGCAAGTGTTCTAAGATTTAGTTTTTATCTCTCATTATTCTACTTTTGGTAACTCATTTGTAATAAATTAAACTAATTTGCCCTAGTGAAGTCTGTTTCTCCTGTGATGGTTATTGGTGAGTGATCTCTCTGCCCTTGTCTTGATCCATCAGGCTTTCTTTATATTTTCTCTCCCCTGTCCAGCTGAGGAGGTGAGTGACAGAGCAGCTTTGCTGGGCACCTGGTGTCTAGCCAGGGTCATCCCACCACATTTATTAACTTTGGGAATACAATAGTGTAGCATATCTATTTGTTACTGGTTCAAGAAAACTAACCGAGAAGAATGAAGATCAGTTCTGGGATCTGGCCATTGCAGTCAGTTTTAGGCCATGGGAAAGTCAGGTCACTCCAGAGCAAAATTCCCTCCCTGACTCCCCTCAGGGTGCAGGAGATCCAGCTGGCAGCACCACCTCCCACAGCAGAGCATGGGTTCCATTTTGTCTCCTTTGGCTGTCCCTGGCAAAGGAAGAAGTGAATTGTCCTTCAGGGTATTATTCAGAGGATGCAGGTGAGGAGCCAGCACAGTGCCCTGTCCACTGAGCAGTCTTGACAACTTACCTGCGAGCGGGAGGACGAGGCTGTGTTCGATGCTTCTCAGATGCCACCCAGATACTCTCTGCCTCTCCGCATGGGGATGCAGGGAGGAGTCTGAGCTAATCTTCCCTGAAGGCCTCTTTTTCTCCATGCATCAGAAATATGGAGTCCCCGGGACACAGAAGAGGGTTAGCTTTTATCAACTTTGCTTTTGTTTTGGAACTGTGATTTTAAAACAAATCCAGCTTTCAGGTTGAAGGGTAACTTAGTAGGTTTGCCTTGCTGACTATCATGTAGCTTTTCTTTAGTGTTTCCATGACTTATAGGAAGGAAAAAGAGGCTGTCATTTAAATATAAATTAGGTTTTGAAACAAAAGTGAAAACAAGAGAATGCTGTAAGCAATGAGTATGTAAGAGTTTGTGTGAGTATGAGTGTAGATAGAACAATGACAAATTTTAATTGGCTGTCTATTACAGGATCTCTGATTTTTTACCTCATTTTCCATAATGCTAGATATGCCTGGAAGCTTTTGTCCCCTCTTTCGGACTGTAATGTAAAATTGTCTGACAAGGACTGATAGCCACTATAAAATGTCCTAAGCCTCTGCTTAATGTTTCTAATAGCAAATAATTTAATTTGAAATAAAAGGACTTGTCAAAGTATAATGAACATTTCCTACATGCTTTGATTACATTGCACTGGGATGTTAGTATTCTATTTATTGTATTAATTAAAGAACGTTTTCTTCCACCCTGCCACTGTGTTTTAATAAAATATGTCAGAAGACTTTTTTTTGAGAAGAGAGAGGAGGAGGGTAAATTGTCATCTTAGAAATCAAGTAATCTATGACATTCCTATGATGATATTTATTTGTACCAAATTACTGTGAAAACATATGAAATTTGTTTCATGAGATAAGATTTAAATTGTAGATATTGTTTAATTATTAAGCTGCTTTTTGGAATAGACCATTACTTATACCCTCTATGTTTTTTCTGAGCCACTCTGGAGTTTAAGTGTTAATCTTTTATCTGCTGAATGACTGAAAATATGACATAGCACAGACTAGTAAAAATGAGCTGTCTTGCCTTATTCCTAGTCATTTTCTTTCTAAACTAGTTCCAATATGAAATGAGAAGGGAATTGTGACAGATATAGAGAGTCCCACCACAGTACCCGCCATATCTATGGAGCGTTGCTTTGTTTCACTTAAGAAAGGGAAAGCACTGTGCAGTGGCAGCACTGCCGTTGTCTCTGGGATCATCACACTGCTTCTGTATCACTCAAGTGACTGTGAGCTCTAGCGTGCTTCTTTCTACCTGGTTACCAGCACAGCACAGTCACCACTAACAAAGTACAATAAACATATCAGAGGCTGTAAGGTCAAGAAAGCAAACTAAGAAGTGCGGTTGTTAATTCAAAGAGAACCTTTTTTATTGCTGTCTAAACAGCTGCAACATTGTTTTTCAGCAGACTTTTTCATCTAGCATGAAATGTCATCAATGTTGAAGAGAAAAGAAAAATATTTACTATTGGACTATACTGTAGTTGCATATGAGGTAAATTGTTTAGCTGTATAGAACAGATAATACAGAGGAAATGGCAGAGGCACTGAATATTTAACCATGATTAAGAGATCTATGTAAGGTGAATTTGTCACTATCTGCTTTCCCCCATTATTGCCATTTATTGCCATGTCCCCTTACCTCACAACCTGTTGTAAGGTTGGCTACTATATAGCCACTGATACTAGAATAAATGAAGATAGCTAACTGCAAAAAAACTATTAAAGTATATAATAAACTAGCACTGTATTAAATATATCAGTATATAACATTACACAAAGAATTATATACAAAATTTTAGAAATTTATAGAATAGTAATAAGCATTTTCTGAGGCAGTATGCATTGTTTCCTTAGAAGAGATAACTGGAAGGTTATAAATGTATGCAATAAACTGTCATATGGCAAGGCTCTGTATTCATCTGGTGATTTTTACTACTTATTTATATTCAGGCGATCAAGATCCACAAAGAAAAATATGTTAAACAATGAAAAGCAACAACCATACAAAATAAATAGAAATTGGCTTGCATTTCTTTCTACCAAAATGAAAGACAAACATGCAATTTCAAAGAGTTGTGAGGTCTGTCTAATGTAGCAGACTTTTAAATATCCACATAACAAAGATTTCAAACAGCCTGACAAGTCTTTATTCTGCTAAAAGGCAGTATATGGTCCTAGGTTTGATCCCTGAGGTCACTCACTGGAATCAAGCTCCTCTTGGGCACGGCCACATTACACACTACTGATGTGAGTCCCACTCCAGGCAGCTAAGAGACTTAGGATCTTGTCCAATCTAGGTATCTTGTCCCACTCCAAACATCAGCAAAAATAACTGAATGCCACTAAAAGGCAAGCGGTTCACCTGAATTTAGGCACCTGAAAGTTATGAGTTTAAACTTTTAGTCTAGCCTTTTATTGTCAGTAGGAAGTAAGGATGCTACTTGAAGTAAGCATCTCAGACTCACCAAGGGATGCCTTGCTAATGCGTTCTACTTAGGTGTCCTATTATGGAGCTGAGAACAGACCAGAGAACAGCAGTTCTAGGGTAAAATGAAATTATATGGCTTCTATTATTCAGGAGTTCAGATTAGATTGTCAGAGCAGTCTCTTCTGCCTTTAAAATACATGACTCTGTTGATTTTAGTATTCTTTCATCCAGTGTGTAGGTGTAGGACAGCATAAGTTAGTCTCATTCTTTGGTTCTTACCTTGCAGTGGTAAGGTATTTTCATTGCCTCATCAGCTTTGTGTCATAAAGATGTTGTCAATTATAAATTGTATAGCTCTTCTTCAGTTTCTAGGTGTCATGAACTTTAGTCAGATTGGTCAGAAACCCAAGATTTGCTGACTCAAAAGAAAATCAAAATGATAACTTGCCATGTACATTGTGGTGGTAGATTATAGCATCTGACAGACCAGCTAAAGTAGTTTTTCAGGGGATTTTTTTTTTGGTACTGAATATCTGGTTTCTATTCTAGTAATTTTCAGTTCATTCATGTTGCTATTATGTTTGTTGAGTATTTTATAGTACTGTTAAGTTAGGAGAGAAACATAATTCCTAGTCACAGAGAATGTCCAAACTTGTGGTATGGCCCAAAGATCCCATTTTAAGAGTTCTTATTGCATTGGAAAGGTGCTTCCAAATTTTTATGTTCCTTTTTCCCATGGTAATAGTCTCTGCATGTCTTCAGAGTATCTTTGGGTTCCCTCAGCAAAGTAGCCTTAGCTATTAAAATCCATCATCTTTTACTGTTGCTGCTCTGACCTGCTATATGGGGAGATCCATGCACTGTTCTCAGGTTGTCACTGCTCAACCCAACACACTGCCTATATGCAGCAGCTGGCCTGACTGAAAGGTCAGATTAGGCAGAAGTCAGAGTACAAAGAGCAATGGCTCCTTTTTATAAAATCTTGCTCTATAAACTCTATCGCTCTATCAATCAGACAAAATGTTTAACACAACTTGACAGGCAAAATAGAGATGTGCTTCAAACCTTACGTTTCTCCTGCAGTCACCCTTGTCCCTTTAACAAACCTTTAACTGCCACAGAACTGCTGTACAAGTTATATTCAAGATTTCAAGGCAGCCAATGGATGTGTGGAGAAATAATAGTGTATAATTTAATAGCATGCTTGCTCTGCTTGCTCTACATACAGCTGAGGCTGTCTTTCAGAGAAAACAACTGATAATCAAGTGCCTCAATTTTGTGCTGTTCAACCTGGAATACTTAGACAGAGCCAGTGTGGACCATAGAGTGTGCACCATTGATGTCATAGGATCTGTTGCATTTGACATCAGAAAGTGTTGTACTCTCAAATGACATTAAGCACACACACAAAAAATAAGCAGATGCATTGAATGAATCCATTTCAGACTTAATGACTACCTATTGAGAATTGCAGATTAGTGGTATAAGTATTACCAGCCTGACAGCAAATATACACTTAAAGGTGCACTTCATTTTTCATAGAGTTTTTTCTTTTGAAAATTAAAAAAAACCACAACAACACATATCTACTCACAATCCTCACTAGTTTAATAATAAAGAAGTAAGAAGATGTAAATCCTTCATTTAAATCCAAGGGTTACACCATGTTGTGGAATTATGTGTCACTCCATGTGCTGTTAGAGACACTATGACATAATTCATTTTGGCATCAAACAATTCAATAAAAATCCTTCAGGATTTATCCTTGCAGGTCTTGGATATATTTGGGGATTTAGTGACTGAACAAAAAGTGAAAGGCTTGCCCCAGCAGTCCTGAAGAACTGGTAGGTAGCTATAAAATCTTAATTAGCAAAATAAAAGAGACATTTCCTGCAGCACAGGAAACACTCCTGTTTCCGATGATAATTTCAATAGACTGGTAATCAGAACTTAGGTCATAATTCTTAGTCCAACATGCATGCTGCAAAGGCCATAGACCCATCTGCTGTGTTTACAGCATCAGCTAGGCATGGATTTACTGAGAGAAGTAGGATGAAAGTGGGAGATACGTGAATTCTGTAAAACTGACATTGAAAACATTTGAAAACATTTTCCTCAGAAGATCTTGAAAACACAAAAATTGAGCCAGAGAAGTAAGTGAAAAGGTTTGATGGAGAAAGGATATAAAAATGGAAGCATTGTTTGGATACTTGTAAGGAAACAAAGGCAGTGATGAAGGTGAATCAGTCATAGTTTTGTGAAGAGAAATTTTTCTGCCTTTCTGATTTGTATCCTATGAGTCACTAAAAAGTTTCTAGAGGGTCACACATGCAGAAATTTTTTATAAAGATGGCTAACTAGTTTTGAGAGGAGAAACAAATCTGGTGGCAGCGAGTAAATATTTTTAAAGCTGAATGAATAAGATTAGAGTTTATATATGTCCTACAAAAAGATCGTGATGCAAGAATAAACATATAGGACAAATATAAGACAGAGAAGGCAAATATCGGGTGAATAAAACAGATATGTGGAAGATACAGATCCTCTGTACCTAAAGATTTTAGTCCATTTGAGGTGCACAGAATTGTCTACAAAGCAGTTCAAGATGTCTAAAGTCTATACTTCATACTGAAGACCTTCCAATTAATATTTATGTCCTACATTTTTTTGTACAGCTAAATTTGCCTTTTGAAAGAAACTGGAGGTTTTAAGTGTCTCGGTTTCATGCACTCAGCATAAAATGTTTAGCAGTTCCATGAGATACACTTTGAAAAATGATAGCTATCTGTTAAAACACATCTAATAATAGCAAAAGTGAACAAATGGGAAGTTGTATGAGATATTGAAAGAACACCTAAGAAGAAAATGAAACTTCAGTTTGATATAAAGAGGGAAAATACCAGAGGAACTCTGACTACGGTGTCAGAGTAATAGCATCAGTGGTGAATAAATGGGGTGACATCAGCACCTCCACATTGCACAGCCCAAAGGGAGGAAAGTATACGTGTTTCTGTGTAAGAAAGACACCAGATAAGAGAAGACTGTGTATAAAAATCCAGGTGATTACAGCTGAAGCAAAATATTTGACTGTATCAACAGAAAACAAAGACCAAGTATCATTTCAGGCTATTATGGACTAGAAGCACAATATCTAGGTACAGCAAATCCAAAGAGATTAAAGGAGGTGAAGATTTTAATGAGTTATAGGCCTATCTGATGAATAAATCAGTGTTGTCAATGGTGAAAATAGGAAGCCTTTGGTAGTATTTGGCAAATGTTCTTTTTGTAAAAGCCTGCTAATCCATGGTTCATGTTTCTCTCCCTCTTTAGACCGTAACTGAGGATGAGAAACTAAAAAACAGTTTTATTTAGATCTGCCCATCTTAATGTTCTCCTGCTTTTCTTTCTTTCTTATACTTTTGGGGAATAAGTTCTTTAGAATACTTTGCAGCTTTTTATCAATGCTTTCTTCATTCCTGTCTTGCCTTTAGGAGTGTCTTTAATCTCACCAATCTGACATGCATATTGAAAACATTTTATATGCAATCTTGATGCACTGATCATGTTGCTCTGAACAGTTGCTGACATTTAGGTAGCTCTTTTGCATCCACTGCCAGTTAAATTTGATTTTTTTGCTGGCTCAATGACACCAATTTTAATTATATTTTTATAAAGTTCATCTGTGTATTGTTAGCCTAATGTGCACCTTCCAGTTTATGAATAAAATGATGTAAATCAAACAAATGACATCTTGTCTTGGATGCTAAGAGCTAACTGCATTTGGCAGAACAGGTGACATTATGGAGGAGGGGGTGACACATCCTCCACTGTGGTTGATATGAAGCCTTTTATTCCTTATCGACAGTACTTCCTCCCTCCATTCTCCCCTAGAATAACCTCTGTAATTAATAACAAGGGCAGTAGTTAAACAGGAAGGAGGCTTTTTGTTCTTTTCCTGTGTACTTCAAGGAAAAAAGGAATAATTGCTTTTACAAGCCATGTGATGTGCATAGTATTATGACTTGGGTTCTCTATGTCTATGTAGCAACCTTAGATTAAATCTTGATTCCTTTCCTTTTTCATCTTCATCCATCCCTTTTTTGGCTTGACTACTAATGAATACCTTAAAAGAAATGTGGCAAAGAAGGCGGCTTTCTTACAACATGTTTAACCTGTGCATATTTTCATTTTCTAGAAATAAATTTTTCTCTCCATTCTTTTGACTCCTTTAGTTATTTGTAAATATTCTCAGGATAACTACTTGCCTTGGGGTAAAGTCCAAAGTTACAGTAGGAAGATTGTTACAATAGTAACTTCAGAAATCCTCTCCTAGATTTAAATTACACTTTTTACATTCTACTCTATTGTTAACACTGTTTGTGTAAAAAAAATATGCTGATATGTAATTTCCTTCCTGTTGAGGCTTTTATTTCTTCCCCTCCATTCATTTAAAATCAGTATTAAAAAGGCCTGCTTGTAAAAAAGAACTAGATACAACCCAAAATAAAAGGAAAGATGGAAATAAATCTTAATTCTGTGACTGATTCTGTGCTGATTTACACACATGGAGAATCTGACTCATATGTTTAAAAGGAAAGTCCACTGTGGGTTAGAAAGAGAGAGTAAACTTCTCCACCAAAAAGAATTTATAATAGCATTTGTCTCACAATGATGTTTCACTTGAAAGACTTTGATAACCAGCACTTTCTTCCAAACCTATTCTAACCCTTTCTTCAAGCTTACATTGTATTTCACAAGTTTTGCATGGATTCTGCTTCTGAAAAGGGCAAGAGGGGAAATAGACTATGCAATTGGAGGCCAACCTGTCATTACTGACCTTTTCAGGGAAGAAGACAAGGAAACACTCTATAATGACAGAGCTGTTTCTTTCCTTAAAATATCACATGCCTGGAAACCAGCATCCAGACTGGCTGATACTGTGGTGTGTACACTCCAGTTAGATGGATCAGTTAATAATGCTGTAGTTCCATACTTCTGCATATGAGCTTTCCTGGAAACTGAAAAGCTGAATACGAATCAATCCATTAAATAAAAAATTAATATCTCATGTTTGTTCTTTTTTTAATTTTTTTTTAATCCTTTCTTATTGCTTATAATGTTGCATTCATGACTTAAGACTGTTGCCTGTCACAGTACATGTTGTATCTCAGCCTTTTTCCCACTGACTTCAGGATGGCAGCTGGAAAAAAAAAAAAAAAAAAGAAAAACTGAAAAACAGACAAACAGGCGAAACCTGTGGTTCATGGACTTTTAAGTGATTTGGGCTGTAACAGTGTAAACATGCTATGAATTCTACCAAAGCTTGGCAGCAACATTTTGAGCTTGAGATGTTACACATTTTCACATCTGATACAAACACTGGGTACTCTTGCAGTAATGAGTGCCATGCTAAGAACACACACCAAAGTTATTAAACTATTTTAGAAAGTAATTGCTATTCCAAGGCAATACAACTAGATAAGGTTGAAAGAGGCTGAAAGAAATAGCAGGCAGAAATAATGAAGAAGATTGAAAGAAATTTCCAAGAAATAAATTTGCTCTCATTCAAAGGATTGGTTGGTTTAAGGCATGAATAGGTAGAAGGAAGCAAGGAACTGAATTAAAGTGATGATAAGTGAGGTTAACAGCAAAGAAAAACAAAGAGCAAACTGCATAGGTGTGATCACGTGGTCTGTCTCTTGCATGGAGGGTATCGTTATACTCTAACCACTGCGTAAACATACAGGTATACATATGTCATACAGTTGTTCCTAAACTTGTTTTGAAACAGCTAGGACTGCCAACGCTTATATGTGGTGATATTGGCATGTATATATATATA
>NW_010206359.1:0-4604 GCF_000695765.1 Mesitornis unicolor | reverse complement strand
GGGGGCCAGAAAAAGGGGGGATTTGGGGCTAAAAAGGGGGAGTTTGGACCCCAAAAATGGGGATTTGGACCCAAAAATGAGGGATTCAGGTCCAAAAAGGGGGGATTTGGTCCCAAAAAGGGGGGATTTGGTCCCAAAAAGGGGGATTTTAGGCCCAAAAATGAGGGATTCAGATCCAAAAATGGGGGATTTAGACCCAAAAAGGAGGATTTAGACCCAAAAAGGGGGGATTTAGGCCCAAAAAGAGGGGATCTGGACCCAAAAAGGGGAATTTAGATCCCAAAAATGGGAGATGTAGACCCAAAAAAGGGGAATTTAGACCCAAAAAGGGGGGATTTAAACCCCAAAATTGGGGATCTGGACCCAAAAAGGGGAATTTAGACCCCAAATATGGGGCATTTGAACCCAAAAATGAGGGATTCAGGTCCAAAAAGGGGGATTTGGTCCCAAAAAGGGGGGATTTAGACCCCAAAAAGAGGGGATCTGGACTCAAAAATGGGAATTTAGACCCAAAAATGGGGGATTTGGTCCCAAAAAGGGGGATTTTAGGCCCAAAAATGAGCGATTTAGGCCCAAAAAGGGGGGATTTGGTCCTGAAAAGAAGGATTTAGACCCAAAAATGAGGGATTTAGGCCCAAAAAGGGGGAATTTAGGCCCAATAAGAGGGGATCTGGACCCAAAAAGGGGAATTTAGACCCCAAATATGGGGCATTTGAACCCAAAAATGAGGGATTCAGGTCCAAAAAGGGGGATTTGGTCCCAAAAAGGGGGATTTTAGGCCCAAAAATGAGCGATTTAGGCCCAAAAAGGGGGGATTTGGTCCTGAAAAGAAGGATTTAGACCCAAAAATGAGGGATTTAG
Source organism: Mesitornis unicolor (assembly GCF_000695765.1). Classification (NCBI taxonomy): domain Eukaryota; kingdom Metazoa; phylum Chordata; class Aves; order Mesitornithiformes; family Mesitornithidae; genus Mesitornis; species Mesitornis unicolor. Next base: position 3,743 of record NW_010206359.1, on the reverse strand, counting down.
GCCCAAAAAGGGGGAATTTAGGCCCAATAAGAGGGGATCTGGACCCAAAAAGGGGAATTTAGACCCCAAATATGGGGCATTTGAACCCAAAAATGAGGGATTCAGGTCCAAAAAGGGGGATTTGGTCCCAAAAAGGGGGATTTTAGGCCCAAAAATGAGCGATTTAGGCCCAAAAAGGGGGGATTTGGTCCTGAAAAGAAGGATTTAGACCCAAAAATGAGGGATTTAGGCCCAAAAAGGGGGAATTTAGTCCCAATAAGAGGGGATCTGGACCCAAAAAGGGGAATTTAGACCTCAAAAATGGGGCATTTGAACCCAAAAATGAGGGATTCAGGTCCAAAAAGGGGGATTTTGGCCCCAAAATGGGGGATTTAGACGAAAAAATGGGGAATTTAGGCCCAAAAATAGTGGATCTGGACCCAAAATTAGGGGATTTGGTCCCAAAAAGAGGAGATTTAGTCCCAAAAAGGGGAATTCAGACCCAAAAAATGGGGGATTTCGACCCAAAAATGAGGGATTCAGACCCAAAAAGGGGGAATTTAGACCCGAAAAGAGGGGATCTGGACCCAAAAAGGGGAATTTAGATCCCAGAAATGGGAGATGTAGACCCAAAAAAGGGGAATTTAGACCCAAAAATGGGGGATTTAGACCCCAAAATTGGGGATTTGGACCCAAAAAAGGGGGATCTGGACCCAAAAAGGGGAATTTAGACCCCAAAAATGGGGAATTTGAACCCAAAAATGAGGGGTTCAGGTCCAAAAAGGGGAATTTAGACCCCAAAAATGGGGAATTTAGACCCAAAAATTGAGGGATTCAGATCCAAAAAGGGGAATTTAGACCCCAAAAATGGGGGATTTAGATCCAAAAATTGGGGATTCAGACCCAAAAAGGAGGGATTCAGACCCAAAAAGGGGGAATTTAGACCCAAAAAGGGGGAATTTAGACCCAAAAAGGGGGATTTTAGGCCCAAAAATGAGGGATTCAGAACCAAAAATGGGGGATTTGGTCCCAAAAAGGAGGATTTAGACCCAAAAATGAGGGATTCAGACCCAAAAAGGGGGATTTTGGCCCCAAAATGGGGAATTTGGGCCCAAAAAGGGGGGATCTGGACCCAAAAATGGAGGATTTAGACCCAAAAGGGAGGGATTCAGACCCAAAAATGGGATATTTGGTCCCAAAAATGGGGGATTTGGTCTGAAAAAAAGGGGATTTGGTCCCTAAAAGGGGGATTTAGACCCAAAAAGGAGGGATTCAGGTCCAAAAATGGGGGATTTAGGCCCAAAAAGGGAGGATTTAGGCCCCAAAAGAGGGAATTTAACCCCAAAATGCCGCCGTGGGGAGGGAGCCTCTTGTTTTGGTGTGAAAACCTGGGATTTTGGGCAAAACCCGCCGCCACCGCGCCGTATTTCCCGCCAAAATGCCATCTTTTCCCGCCAAAATGCCGTATTTCCACCCCCCCCAAAATGCCGTATTTTCCCGCCAAAATGCCATGAGGGGAATTGGGGCAGAATGAGGGGAATTTGGGGTGAAACCAAAGGAATTTGGGGCAAAATGAGGGAATTGGGGGCAAAATGAGTGAGTTGTATTTTCCCGCCAAAATGTTGTGAGTGGAATTAGGGCAAAATGAGGGGGAATTTGGGGTAAAATGAGGGGAATTGGGGTGAACCGAAGGGAATTGGGGCAGAATGAGGGGAATTTGGGGCAAAACAAGGGGAATTTAGGGCAAAATGAGGGAAATTTGGGGTGAAACCAAAGGAATTTGGGGCAAAACGAGTGAGATGCATTTTCCCGCCAAAATGCCATGAGGGGAATTGGGGCAGAATGAGGGGAATTTGGGGTGAAACCAAAGGAATTTGGGGCAAAATGAGGGGAATTTGGGGCAAAATGAGGGAAATTTGGGGTGAAACCAAAGGAATTTGGGGCAAAACAAGGGGAATTTGGGGCAAAATGAGGGAAATTTGGGGTGAAACCAAAGGAATTTGGGGCAAAACGAGTGAGGTGTATTTTCCCGCCAAAATGCCGTGAGTGGAATTAGGGCAAAATGAGGGGGAATTTGGGGTAAAATGAGGGGAATTGGGGTGAACCGAAGGGAATTGGGGCAGAATGAGGGGAATTTGGGGCAAAACAAGGGGAATTTAGGGCAAAATGAGGGAAATTTGGGGTGAAACCAAAGGAATTTGGGGCAAAACGAGTGAGATGCATTTTCCCGCCAAAATGCCATGAGGGGAATTGGGGCAAAATGAGGGGAATTTGGGGCAAAATGAGGGGGATTGGGGTGAACCGAAGGGAATTGGGGCAGAATGAGGGGAATTTGGGGCAAAACCAAAGGAGTTTGGGGCAAAATGAAGGAATTTGGGGCAAAACGAGTGAGATGCATTTTCCCGCCAAAATGCCATGAGGGGAATTGGGGCAAAATGAGGGGAATTTGGGGCAAAATGAGGGGGATTGGGGTGAACCGAAGGGAATTGGGGCAGAATGAGGGGAATTTGGGGCAAAACAAGGAGAATTTGGGGCCAAATTAGCATAATTTTGGGTGAAAGGAGAATTCGAGGTGAAACGAGGGGAATTGGGGCAAAATGAGGGGAATTTGGGGCAAAACAAGGAGAATTTGGGGCCAAATTAGCATAATTTTGGGTGAAAGGAGAATTCGAGGTGAAACGAGGGGAATTGGGGCAAAATGAGGGGAATTTGGGGCGAAATGAGGGAAAATTTGGGATGAAATGAGGGGAATTGAGGCAAAGCAAGGGGGATTTGGGTCAAAATGAGGGGAATTTGGGGGAAAACCAAAGGAATTTGGGGCAAAATGAGGGAATTGGGGGCAAAATGAGTGAGTTGTATTTTCCCGCCAAAATGTTGTGAGTGGAATTAGGGCAAAATCAGGGGGAATTTGGGGCAAAATGAGGGGAATTGGGGTGAAACTGTGGGAATTCGGGGCCAAATTAGCATAATTTGAAGTCAAAGAAGGGGAATTTGGGGTGAAACGAGAGGAATCTGGGTCAAAACCAGAGGGATCGGGGCAAAACGAAGCCGCGCGAGCGGCCGCCGCCATCGCCTGTGACAAGCGGGGGTGCCCCCAACCTCACCCGTTATTTTTTTTGTCTTTCCCCCCTCCTCGCAGTTCGGGAGCTGCTGCTGTGGAGGGACCCCAAGAAGACGGGGGCGGCCTTCGGCGCCAGCCTCCTCCTCCTCCTCTCCTTGGCCACCCTCAGCGTCGTCTCCGTCGTGGCCCACCTGGGCCTGGCCCTGCTCTCCGTCACCGTCACCCTCCGTGTCTACCGGGCCGTGGTCCAGGCCATCCAAAAATCGGACGAGGGGCACCCGTTCAGGTAAATTTGGGGATCCCCAGTGGTTTTGGGGCCCTTAATTTTGGGAGAGGGTCTTTGATTTTGGGGAGGCGGGAAGGTGGCGAGGGTGTCGCCATCTTGGGTAGGCCTCGACTGGGGGTTTGGCTCTTTCTGTGGGGTGGAGTGGGGTTTTTTGGGGGGAAATGGGGGGATTTTGGGCTTCAAGGGGGGGGTTTTGGGGTGTAGACACCAATTTTGGGGTGTAAAAGGGTAATTTTAGGGTGTAAAAGGGGGTTTTTGGGGCGTCCCCCTCATCTCAGAGCTGAACTGGGCCAGGACATCCCCTCACGCTTTTGGGTCCCAACACTGGGATTTTGGGGTTCAGGGCAGGGATTTTTGGGGTTCAAAGGGGGATTTTGGGGTGTAGACACCAATTTTGGGGTATAAAAGGGTAATTTT